>NW_027512584.1:0-300000 GCF_048772815.1 Callospermophilus lateralis | reverse complement strand
CAGGGAACTGGGCCTGGAGCAATGGAGTGCAGGTGTGTGATCCAACATCTGTGGTGGGCCCCTGTGGATCTGTCATTGGCTTCCAAATGACATGTTACTGACAAGGCGCAGCGAGGAGACCCAAAAATATAAAGGCATGTTGTTGTGGGGAGAGGATTTGGTGCGATGATCAGAAACAAGTTGCTTTGTTGAAGTGGGAAAGATATATGGGGTAGCAGCCCAGTTTTTGTTTTTGCCTTCAGACCCTGACTCACCCCATGTGACAGATCTCCCTCTAGCACTGTGTTCTGGTTGACCTATTTGTATTTCAAAAACAAACACCAATTTTCCAGGGAAGCTGTAAGAAATGCCATTAAACTGGGCCGTGAGCCAAAAGCTTCACAATGCACCCAGGGAGCCATTCATACCCCAACGGTCACAGTTACCTCCATAGAGAGGATTCAGCTCTGCTGCCTCCTGTTCCTATTGGAAAATATGAACCCATGTCCTCCTGTTCACATAGACTCAGAGCAAGCTTTCATGATCTCACTACAAAGTAAGCTAAAACACAAAGCTATATTTCTAGTGGACGAATGTCAGAGGCAGATAGTCAAGAAGTCATTAGGCCAGCAAAGTTCCATGTTTGTGGAATGTTTACCCTGTCCTCTACTTTTGGGATCTCTTCTGCCACACCCAAGTTTGTGAGCTCCTCAGAATTTCCAATTCCAGATATGCATTCACAGATTTTTTTTCCTCTTCTCTCATTGTGTCTTCCTTAGGGTGATAGTAATGTCCAGGCATTGTCGTGGATGACAGTGGAAGATGTTTATGTGCCACGTGTTCCCATATGTATTAGACTCATTTTCCGTTTTTCCATGTGAAATATTGAATCTCTGACACTAATCCATAACCTTGTAGGCTCTGACTACTTATCCTAACATCGATAAAAATAATCCTAAAAATAGAAGTAGAGGCATTTGATAAGAGGCATGATGTATGCTTGGAATTGCCTTTTGCTTCATCAGAGATACATATAATAAAACCTGTGACATATTTTCTCATTTTACTTCTCCAAGAATTTTCAAAATTAACAAATATGTAACTTCCTGACTCCCGGTCTCTGTCGCCTGGGTCACAATGTATATTTTTATACACATATACATAATCCTACTGCCATCACAGGTATATTTTTGAGAGTACTCTCACTTTGGTAAATACGAATTCCTGAAGAGATCATTGCCCCCCAATTCACTGAGGTAACCAAAAATTCAAGCTGTGGTGAGCTTTATACTTCAACTAGTTTAGACCTGAAACAATGTAGATTAAAATGAATATTTTGGGTACATATGTGAAGGATATATATATCCCCTTATGAATTTCGATTGGCATACATACTATTACATTTTAATGTGTTATATATATATATATATATATATATATATATATATATATATATATATATATATTATGAATTTGCAAACATGAACTATATGTGTCATATACTTATACTACCTTGATTCTTTCATGTCCATCTGCGTGAATTTATAATCAACTTTTCAGGAGATATTTTTCAGAAACATTCATTTTCTTGACATACATATTCATTTCGGAATACTCAAAATGAACTTCAGTGAATATTGAGTACTAACCCTAATATTTCTACAGCAAGTGACCCAGTTTAACATCAATGAAAGTATATTCATATGGGACATGATGTGTATTTTGAATTAAATTTTTATTCAAATTTGTTCTATTCCTATTTCTTCAGTATATATACATCATAGGATGTATCATTTCATCCACAATTCACAAATTGATATGCATATGATTCACTTTCATTCACTCCCTGTATCAGATCCCATGTATTTCTCCATGTAACTTTACTTGCATTTTCATGAGATTTCTTTTATATTACATAACTTTTGAATTCCATCATCATTTTCGAAGCAAAACTCAAACAGAGTTGGTTATAATTAGTAACCCTAATATTACCACTACATGTATAACTACTTGGATTGAATGTTTGTATGTGAATACCAGATTTCTTGTATTTTTGAAAATATCAATTCAATCCATTATTTAAAATAGTAACCTGTTATCTTCTTTATTCACCCTATGGTCTATTCATGCATCATCTGTATATACATAAACCCAGGGTACACCTATTTTTATCCCCAAACTCTAAATGATAGGGTTTCAAAACATGCTCCCAGAAATGGTGGAAGAAATACGCATGTCACCTGCTCCATATATTCCTTTCATCATATCATGTTCTGGACACAAAATGAAAAACTCACACTTATCTTATTCTTCTCCCAAAGCCTCATTTTAAAGAGAGCATGGATTACTGAAATCATCTACAACTGCATTGCTGATTGTTTTCAAATTTCAATCCTATGGTGAGTATACACTTGATTCTTTCAAGGATAGAGTGTTCAACTACCCCCTTGTTGAAATTATCCCTGATCTTATCACTCATTTTGTACTTTGCCTGATCTCCTAACATCCTTATTGATATCTATTTCCCCAAGTGCCTTGTTGCGACTGACTCTTCATGTGTGCTGACATTCCCATTTACACTTCTCTGCATGGTCAGACAGATTTGCAGGGAATTGTTGGGCGGTGTGCTAGGTAGGACTTTTGGGTGCAGGTGGATGTGGGGAAGCTGTTTTCCTGTGGACAGTGACTGCTTCATCCACAAAAGCAGCCGTTTGTTCCCCACCAGAGCTGTCCAGAGTGATGACATTTTAATTTTATTATCAGGACCATGAGGCTTCTAGCTGGGATCACACCTCCCTAAGCGGTTGTAAGGAAACTCTGTGAATAGAAATCTATACAGTGGTGGAAAGATCTCAGACTAGCCATCCCTTGGGAGGTGGAAGTTAAAGGTTAGTTTCACTCAATTGGCAGAAAAGTTTTGAGGGTAAAGTTCATTTTCATAACGTTTCTTTTAGCTGGAGATAGAATAAATGGGGCAAAGATGAATGTGATTTGTACATTGGGTAATTGGGTTAGATTGATGAACGTGGTTACATATCCGGGGCACAATATGAGCTACTTTTGTATGTACAGATTCTTTTACTTCCCACTATAATCTCAGAGGGTAGACATCATCACTCCCTAGTTCTTACAGATGGGGAACTGAGATGTGGATAAATTGAGGAGCCGCCCAGATCTCCCAGATGGTAAATGGCAGAGCTAAGATTTGAACTGCAGTCTTGTGACACAGTCTCTGGTTGTGGCCAGTATACTGCATTACCTGGACATGCAGGGAGGGTCTAGATAGTATGGCTGGATATGTTCCTGAGCTCTATGGCATTCTGTGAAGCAGTGTCCCATTGGGTGTAAGTCATCAATTGCATTTTGTCACTTCCAGTAGCCTCCTGGAGGGAAGGGTTCTATTCTGAGTCCTGGCACCCTGCTTGATGCCTGCCATTTAGGACCTGTATCCATTTGCAGATCTCTATGTCAGCAACCTGGGTCAGAGTGGAACAGGAAGGCAGAGGGCTTCAAGTGGTCTCCATGACTCTTGTCAGCTCTTATCAGGATGAACAGAGGTAATGTCTTGGATCATTGTTTAGGGTTCACTGAAATCAAAGCTAAAAGATGATCTTAAAAAAGAAAAGCACTCATTTTTGATGTGTTTGGTTGCTCTCCCTCTTTATCATTAATGTTTTTTTTTTTCTGGAACCATGTACAGGCAGTCAACCTCCCCTGTTCCTCTGTAAAAGTTAATCCAGCAAGGTGTTTGGTTATCATTGCCAAATAAATTAATTGAGAACAACTATTATCATCTTAAAGCTTAATTCTTTCCCTTTGTACTTTCTGGATGCTTATAGGACATTGATTCCTCTCCAATCTGCTGGGCTTCTTCAGGAGTTCCAGATTTTTCTCCCCACTGTGAGAGTTTTGTGCGTTGAGTGCAAAGCTTCAGTTACCAAGTGCTTAGTTTAGCTGTGGTTTGTCCACCCAGGGTTCCTGTGTTGGAAGCTTGCTCCTGAATGTGGTGATATGGGGGATGGTGTAACCTTGAAGAGGTGGAGCTAGTGGTAGGTCACTGAGGACACTGCCCTCAGAAATGGAGACATGAAGATGCTGCCCTTAGAAGAGACTCTGGTTAGTTCTTGCATCTTGAGAGTCATTTTGAAAGAGTAAGACTTCTCCACAGTCTCTGGCTTCCTAGCTCATCATGTGCTCTCTCCTTTTTGCTTGTATTCCTGCAACAATGCGATCTGCCATGATGTTATATAGCCAAAGAAGGAACCCTCATCAGAGGCTGAATTAATAAGAACATCTGATTTTGATTTTTTCAGCTTCCCAAACTGTAATATATAAACCTCTTTTCTTTATAAAGTACATAGCCCACAACCTCAAATATACGGGTCACTGGAGGAACCCAGAAACACCATGGAGGAACCCAGCAACACCATCAGGGTAGTGCCCAGGACACATTATCCATCAGATCTCTCATCAGACGAACCAGAGGGAGCACAGGGTTGGACATCTGCACCTCCACCAGCACAGTACTAACACCAGAGATGGGAGTTCAAATCATTCCCACAGGAGTAAAAGGACCTCTTCCCCAAGGAACAGTAGGCTTATTATTGGGACACAGTTCTTCTCCTACAAAAGGACTTATGATAAGTCCTGGGGTAATTGATCCCAATTATGAAGGTGAAATAAAAATTATAGCTAGTTCTCCAAAGGGTATATCAGTAACTTCATCAGGAGACAGAATAGCACAGTTATTAATAATACCCAGCCTACATGATAAATTTTCCAGTAGTACAATAGAAAGAGGTTCCAGGGGATTAGGCTCCACAGTTGTAGATTGGTCTCTGCTGTCTTTAAATTTAGATTCTCGCCCAATGCTAAAACTAAATATTCAAGGATATGAATTTAATGGGCTACTGGTCACATGCAGACCTTAGCATCATATCTCATAAAGAATGGTCCAAACATTGACCATTACAACAAGGCAGTCAAACACTTTGAGGCCTAGGAGTGGCAACTAATCCCCATAGAAATGCAATGGTGTTAGATTGGAAGAATCCTGAAGGATGTGAAGGAACTATACAGCCATATTTATTGGATCATCTTCCTATAAATTTATGGGGACGAGATGTCCTAGATCAATTAGGTTTGCAATTAACAAATAATAGCAATGCAAATGTGCCCACTATTAGGGCTAGACAAGATTTTAGGAAAGAAAAAAGATTAGGAGAACAAGAACAAGGTATAGCAGTACCAATTCAAATAGATCAAGGAATAAATAGACATAGATTGGGTTTTCAGAAGGGGTCACTGAGACAATAAAAATTACTTGGAAATCAGAAAGACCAGTATGGGTTTCTCAGTGGCCCCTGATTAAAGAAAAGATACAAGCAGACCATGACCTGGTCAAACAACAATTAACGGGGGGACATATACAACCTTCCATATCTCCCTATAATACTCCGATTTTTGTCATTAAAAAGAAATCTGGTAAATGGAGATTATTGCAAGATTTAAGAGCCATTAATAATGAGATGCTTATTATGGGACCTGCTCAATCAGGGATTCCCCAATAGTCTGCTTTGCCAAAAACCTGGTATGTTTTAGCTATAGATATTAAAGATTGTTTTTTTTTTCAATTCCAATTCATCCTGAGGATAGTCCAGGTTTTGCATTTACTATCCCTGCACTAAATCATGAAGTTCCTTATCAGAGATATGAATGGAAAGTACTCCCTCAAGGGATGGCTAACAGCCCAACTATGTGTCAAATTTTTGTTAACAAAGCTATCCAGCCACTTAGAAATCAAAATCCTGAACTACAAATATTTCACTATATGGATTATTTATTATTAGCACATAAACTTAAAAACACATTGCTACAATATTATGCCACACTTACAAATTTAGTAAAAAATTATAACCTAGAGATAGCAATAGATAAAGTACAATTAAATTTTCCAATTAATTATTTAGGAGTTCTATTATCTTCAACCATGGTGCATTCACCAAAAATTCAAATACAAGTAGATCAACTCAAATCACTGAACGACTTTAAAAAATTATTAGAAGACATAAATTGAATAAGACCTTATCTAGGCATACCAATGGGAGAGTTGGGACCTTTATTTGCTATCCTAATAGGTCCATCAGATCCAAATTCACCCTGCATGTTAACGCCTGAAGCAATAAAGGCATTAAAAATCATTGAAACATATATGGAAAATATGCATTTGGATAGAATTGATATAAGTTTGCCTTTATTATTTATTGTAACACCAACAAAAAAATATTCCTACAGGAGTATTTTGGCAAGAAGGTCCATTATTGTGGATACATTTATCTTATTCTCCTAACACTATTCTTATTAGGTATCCTGAGGCTGTAGGACAATTAATACTCAAAGGAATAAAAAGCAGCAAAGGGAGTGTTTGGAATTTCTCCCAATAAAATTATTACTCCATATGCTATGGATCAAATTGTTGAGTTAGATAATGAGTGAAATACTTGGGCAGTAATCATTTGTAAATCTAATATTTCATTTGATAACCACTTACCATCTAATCCTTTATTGTCTTTTTGGTCTTCGCATCCTATAGTTTTTCCAAAAATGACAAGAAAAACACCTATCATGAATGCTCCAAATATATTCACTAATGGGTCAAAAAATGGTACAGCAGTAGTAGTTACTGCTGATCAAACTTTTACATTTTCAGTACCCAAACAATCAGCTCAAAAGGAAGAGCTTAATGCAGTATTACAAGATTTTGTGATGTTTAAAGATTCTGTATTTAATTTATTTTCTGATAGTCAGTATATAGTTAATGCTTTGGTATCCCTTGAAGATGTTGGTAGGATTTCCCCTTCCTCTACTGTTTTCTCTTTGTTTTTCACTATACAAAGTCTAATCTGGGACAGAAAAGATCCATTCTTTATAGGACATATCAGGGCACATACAGGATTGCACATACATAGTCTTCGTTTTCTCCCAAATTTAATTTGCCCAGTTACACCTCAGTGTTGTAGCAGTGCTGTGTACCTGACATAGTGCTAAGATCTTATCATACCATTGTAGTGACCTGGAAGAGATTCAAGAGTCCTTTCTCTTTTTGAGTTTGAATCATAGCTTTGATGTGGTCCTTCTTGTTTTATGTTCTTGTTCCTAATGTAAAAGTGTTTAACGTTTTTTGGTTGTTTGGGTAGTAGGGGGATAAGGTTTTAACTGGTTATTCTTGAATTGCTTTTACAATAAACCAATTTTATAATCTTTAAATACATCAACTTTATATATACGTATGTATATATATATTTTTTAATTTAGGGCTTCTTAACTCTACTTATGATTGATGGAACACATTGATTTGGAATTTCAGATCTTCCAAAGCACTATTTGTTGTAATATTATTTTTTAAATATAGTGCCTTTTAAAAATAACATAAGGAAGTGACTGTAATACAAATAATGTTGATGTTTTAAGTTCTACTCATTTTAGGTAGATGCATTCTATATAGAAAATGGCAGAAAGATGAAAAACAACAGTAATTGTGTATTCAGAATTCATATCAATCAGTGGTGAAACAGTGCAAAAGCAGGAGGCAATATCCATTGATTGATTTTATAGCTTTTGTATATATGAGAAATTAGTGTTCAGATGAATTTTATCTTTTCAAGCATGTTTTTGTAAGAATTGTGGGTGTGCCTATCTTAACATTTATTCTCTGTATTTTAAAATCAAGTATTCTCCACGTTTTAAATGTTTTATATTAGAGACTTCTCTAATGCACACTTGTACCAATATTGTACCTTTTGTTTTTAGATGTTAAGCACATGCTCATGTTAGGTACTTACAAAAATTGTTACATTATGTTTTCTTATGTAATTTTTTTTGGTTTGTTTATGTGATCCAAATATATTCTTTCCTTAAAAAAAATCATGCTAAAATAAGTAGAGCACATCTAAATTTATATTTAAATACAAATGGAATTCTAATTTAGTGACCTGAAAAAATATGGACCTGTCCTTAAAATAGCCCCCTTTCCAAAATTAGTTATCTCTCTGCCTAAATTGTGCTTAACAATGTTTTTTAAACTTAAATATTCTGAATTAATTTGCATATTAGATTACTTAAAAATTACAATAACATTTTATTTATTGACATAAAATTGCTTGAACGACTAGTGGTTTTTTTTTTTTTTTTTTTTGCCATCCTAGATATGTTACTGTAGTTTAATAAATATTAGCCAAATTGGAGTGGAAGTTAACTTATATATGAGTGTTGTTTTAAGAATGTTGCTTTACATTTCATGCAAAACCATTGATGATTTTGCCATTTTTAAGTAGAAACTTAGGACTTTACTACAGCAATTTAAAGTTACCTCAGTATAAAATACAAATAGTCTTATCTGTTACTTCTTGTTTACTCAGTATGGTATTGCTAAATTCAGTGATGTTTTGAAGTTTAAAAATTATTATTCCTGAATCTATGTAAGTGCACCTGAACCGGTATTTAAAATAACCCCCATGGGAACACACTTTAAGAAATACTGTATTCCATGGAGTGTGGTGGTGCACCCATGTAATCCCAGCTACTGTGAGCCTGACTCACAGGTCATGTCAAGGTCAAAAGGGTAGAATTTAAACCCTGCTGAAGCAGGGTTTTGAATTTGAGGCCAGCCTCGGCAACTTAATGAGACTTGGTTTTAAAATAAATAGTTAAGAAAGGGTCTACAGGGGTAGCTCAGTGGTGGAACAACCATGGATTCAATCCCCAGTATTGTAAAAAACACAAACACATTCCATAAACATTTGTCTTCATATTTTTCTAAATATGCAACTGTTGTAACCACAGGGCAGGCATGTTTAGAACAGTATTTTCTGCTAGATGAACAAGGGATTTCTGAGTTGTGAAGCTTCCTAAGCTGCTTGTTTTAAGAATGTATAGCTCGGGTCCGGGATTGTGGCTCAGTGAGCAGAGCGCTTGCCTAGAATGCATGAAGCACTGAGTTCAATCCCCAGCACCATATAATAATACACAAATGAAATAAATGTATTGTGTCCATCTATAATAAAAAAAAAAGAAAGAATGTAGACCTCTTCATGAGTCTTGCTGGATAGGCCTCCTGCATTTTGTGCCATGGTTCAGTGGTTCTGAAGCCTATCTGTGCATTAGAATCACAGTGGGACCTTAAAAAAAATCTAGGTACATTTCAATAGATCCTGATTTACAGGGTATGGGGTAAGGAATGAGAATTGTTAGTTTTTAAACTGTTACCCAGGTGGTTTTAATGTGCATCCATGGGTAAACTATCATCAGCCTTGGAGGAGAATGTTAGCAAACAGACTCAATGTCTTTTGAGTTATAACACTCAGCTCACTTCTTCCCAGACCCCAGCGGCAGACATAGGCGAAGCTTCCAGGCTCTGAGTCCTACACCTTGGCCCAAGGTTACCTCCAAGAGATGGCAGTACAGGGAATTTCATCTAAACTTATTTGTGTTTTCTTTAATAGCAGGTAATTTATGGAGGTACTGAGCTATATACTTGCTGTCAGAATCATGTTTAATTCTCCCCAAAACCCTACAAAGTAGTTAGAATTATAATTTTATAAGGAGAAAACAAAAGGGCAGAATGAACAAGGAAAGAAATATGTCCAAGCTTACACAACTAGTAGATGGTAGAATTTAAACCAAAGCAAGTCTGACTGCAGCATTTACATGATTCACCTTCACACCAAGGGAACCCAATAAGTATATTCTTGATATAAGACAGGGAGCAGAAATGAAGGTTGGACTTTAGGGAGTAGTGGGGTCTGGGGAATGCAGAGACTCATTGCCACTCAGCTCTGGCCAGTTGTTACCAGGCCTGGACATGATCCCCAGTATAGATGAGACATCTTATTTCCTAGGAAACAGTATAAAGAGTTTGAAATTTCAAGCATGAATATTTTACAACTTTAAAACAAGCCATTCAACCTTTATTACAGACTACATTCTCTATACTATATTGAAGAAGATCTTGCTTACTTCCAAGTATTAGAAATCATAAACAAAGCTGCTGAAATCATCCATGTGCATGTTTTTGTGTGGACCTCAGTTTTAAATTCATCTGGGCAAATATCAAAGTACACAACTGCTGGATCTTATGATCTGAGTATGTTTAGTTTTGCAAGAAACTGCCAACTATTTTCCACCATGGTTGTACCAATTTCTGTCCCCCTTTGTAATGGAGGAGAGCTTCAACTGTTCCACACCCTTGCCAGCATTTTGTTTCGTCAGTGTTCTGGATTTCAGCCACTCTACTGGGTGCAACGTGCATTTTCTTATTGTTTCAGAGATGAGATTCCCTCTGCTGTCTTCATAGATAATAATAGCTATGAACAGTATTATGGTGCAGAGAAGAATGGTATTGCCTTACTAGTTGTGTTTCAGTTTCAACCAAGTCATCCAAACTGTGTTGCTACACACAGAAATTTATATTTGTGGCCTTTATCCTTAGAATCAGTGAAGTGGATTAACAGAATGACATCTCTGTCTATGCTCCTGTGGGTAAATTGTGGAGGGCCATGAAAGCAGAAAGCACTCAGGAAATCTTGAAGGATGATGGTAGACGTGATTACATCACTGGGCTAAATAAAGAGATGATAAAATTGTGTTGGCAAGTGCAAACAATGATGTAAATGTAAATGTCAGGGTGATATGGTGGTGATTCACATTTGTACAGTGGGATGTAAAGGGAAATCCACAAGGAGCCATGCCAGTTAGTATCAAGAACCTGAGAACTTTCAAACCTAATGGGAGAGATAAAATAATTTAAAACATGCTTTAAATATTATTTATTACCACATTGCTCCAAAATATATTTTAGTTGGGATGCTTATAAATTTTTCCTTAGCTACACATAACCTTGCAAAATGGGATCACAAGACTTAAAGCTTGATGGCCAAAGCAAAAGACACATTTTCTGATGTTTCTTTGCTCACAGTGGATGTTTATGTCTATTGACTTTTCTTTTTGTTAGCATTTGATTATTAATTTTGAATGGTTATTTTTAGTTATTTACAACATTAGGATTTATTTTGTCATAATCCCAAAACACATGGCTCACTTCAAAGGCGAAAGCCTTTCCCTATTCTGACAGTGTCCACCTTCAAAAAATCTCTCTTAGTATCTCTGCCATTATTTAGAGAATGACTATTGTAAAAGCTTCAGCCTCATTTAGTCAACATAAGAGATTCTGATTAGTTTTAAGGAAATAACCCCTTTTGATGATGCTTGCACATGGGAATCATGCTTGACCATTGCTCATCAAAGCCACATTCTTGCTTTGTTTTGCTCATGGAATATGCAGAAGACATAGCACATGTAATGAGCAGATCTAATCTTAAAAAGTGTGCTCACAGCCTTGCATGCTAACAATAAGATTTATCTCCAAGCTGACAGCTTCCAGGTAGTGTTTTATTTTCCCAAGACAAATTTGAAAATTAGCAAGTTAAATCACAACGTTTACACGGTAGAGAAGTACCTAGTTTGAGGTGTTGTTCTTTTTCTCTTTATGCATGAGAATATTTTTCATAGCTAGAAGAGGACCAACCCCTGCTATTTCCCTGCTCCTGGCAGCTGGCCAGCTCTTCCATCTAAAGTGATCAAAGACTGTAAACACGATGTGATAGAGCGAGAGATCTTTTTTTTTTTTTTTAAGTAGTAGGGCTTTATTGTTGTTTTATGAAGCAGTAAAACTCTGCAGGCATCATAGGTGAAATTTTGGGAGTCCAGGGGTCATTTTTATCTTTTAGGCTCTAAATGACAGGATCAAAAGGGAGTTACTTCATAAAAATTCCAATTCCCCATCCCTGAGCAAACTCGTATCTTGGGAGGATTTAGCAAACCTGATGGGGAGACTCACCACGAACACTTTGTACTCATCATCCTGCATGAGAAAGGTCCTCGTTATGACAAAATCTGGCCTTGGGGAGATTAAAGTAACATGTTCTTTATTGCCAAAAGAGATAACTTATGTGAGCCTGACAGGAGGTTATCGTGTTGTGAATGATCTCTAATAAAGGGGGACAGATGCAAACCATGAACATTATATATATATACACACTTCTCACATTGTATTTATAGAACTCAAAATGTTTTCACTGGCTCCTCTTACTGTACATAAATTAGCTCAACTTAAATAAATTGTGAGCATTTCTATATCTTTTAAGAATATTTTAAATGCCTTAATTTAAGCTTAGAGAGGTTCTTACTATACTCAGAAAGTATCTTTAGGGTGTTAAAAGATTACTTTATGATGAGAATAGGAATTAAAAAAATGATAGTAAGAAACTTCGGTGGATTTGCCATTCATAATTCGATGGTTCTCCCAGTCAGTTAATTTGATATTCAGATTCATGATTTACCTTAGGTCTTAATGGACATTATTTGTGCCAATAGATTGAAATACATGCAACACATTGTCTTTGTCAGTTTGGATACTATCAACAAATATACTGTAAACTGTGTGGTTTAATTTTCAAGCATTTATTTCTCACAGTCTGGAGATTGAAAAATTCAGAATCAAGATGCAGGCAGATCCTGTGACTGGTGAGGGCCCCCATCTTGGTTTTCCTCATATCCTCACAATGCAGTGTCAGAGGAAGCAAGCTCTCTTATGGGTCTTCCTTATAAGCACAAATCTCATTCTCGGGGTCTCCACCCTCACAACCTAACGACATCCTGAAGGTAACACCTCCAATTGTTAACACACCAGGGAAAAGGCTTCACATATAAATTTTGAGGGAACCCAAGCATTAGTACATATCATATCCTATCAATATATTTTAAATACTTATCCTTCTGGAAATAACTACATTAATAAATTGGCTTATAGTTGTAATAATCCCCCAAACTCAGAAGAGTTGTAGGAAATGAGTGTTGTTTTAAGTTAAATTTTCCCACTTTGTGATTCCAAATCCCTTCTTGTGGAGCAAGTGCCTATGATCTAAGATACTCTCCATGTTCATGTCCCCCCTTTTCTGCACCTTGCATGCAGTTAGTATATTGACTACTTCCCTCTTGTCAAGTCTCCCTACTGGCCCCATTCAATGTGTCTTTAGTACCTCACATTTGCTCACAATTGAACATTTTAAAGACATTCCTAATTACTTTCTCTACCTCCTTGTTTAGTTACTTCTCGTTTTCCTGAAGCTCCTCAAAATGTGAGAGAATTCTTCCCATTGCTTCTTGGCACCAGAAAATATGTTAGCTTGTTGATTGGATTTCTCATTAGTATCTGCCTTCTCCATATCCTTGTTTCATACACTTTGTTAAAAATAACAAAACAAAACAAAACTCACATGGTCATAATTCTGACCACATATCACCTTGGACTGCCTAAGTTTCAGAACATTCTCTGTCTAGAATTTGTACTCTCTGTGTTCACTTCTTTACTTCCACCTGGCCTTCTTTCACCACTCTAATTCTGCAGTAAGGGAAATGAATTACCCATTTTCTCATGGTCTTATACCTCATAGAGAAAATAAAATATTTTTAATATAGTTTAAATTAACTCACCTAGAATCACTAGTGCTGATCTTCAGCCAACTTAAATGTCTTATTTTCCATTCAGTATACACTCATTGCTCAAGACTTTCTATAGTTCTTCTTCACTTTTTTCAACCTTCACCCCTATCCCTTGCACTACTTATTTTTAGCAGGTTTTTTTTTAACTTGCTTTTCCTCAATTTTCTTCTTTCTCTGCTTTTTTGACTTCTGAATCTTGAAATCATTCTTTTCTAATTTTTTCTTAAACTTGAGAAAGAAGTTACCTATCCCTTCTGAAGCTAAACACTTAATTGATGTTCTTATCAATGAGTTCCTTTATTTATTAAAGCTTCAGTTGTAAAACTGTAGACATGGACATCTCTCATTCTCTGTGAATATACTTTAAAAGTGTTTTATTTAAATAAATTTGTTTTCTGTATTCCTGTTTCCATTAGGATATCTTCATCTTATTTCTACATCACTTCTAAACACCTAGTTACACTATCTCAGAAAAGTATTGCTTCTTTAAAAAAAAAAAAACAGGAGTTAAATCCAGGAGCACTTAACCACTGAGCCACATCTCCAGTTCTTTTTATTTTTTATTTAGAAACAGGGTCTCGCTATATTGCTTAGGGCCTCACTAAGATTCTGAGACTGGCTCTGACTTGCAATCCTTCTGCCTTATCCTCCCAAGCTGCTGGCATTTCAGGTATGCAGCACTATGCCCAGCTCTGCTTCTTTTTTACACCATCAAGTTTACATACCCACGTACTCATATACTTTGTCTTTTTTCCACATTAAAAAAAGGAGAAGCCTATGCTCCTATCTCACATGGCTGCTTCTACATTTGCTCTGGATTTTATACTGTCTTACCTAAGATGATTAATATTATCTCCTCTTTGTGGCAATATTTTTCCTCTCTACTGGATTCTACTCCAAAGCATTAAATTATGAAAATATAGCCCATAGTAAGTATGCAATGACCTTCCCTTTCCCACTTACCTGTCCAGCTTTCATTCAATATCTTCACTCATCTACCCAGTAAAATTAGGAATCGTTGCCTAATTTTGTGTCAGAATTTGCTTACCACCTACTATTTCCTCAACTTACTTTAATCAGACTGTGTCCTTATTACCAATGCTGGTCTTCTGGGGCTACCGTAATGAAATGTCATAAATTTGAAATAACAGACACTTTATGCTCTCACAGTTCTGCAGTGGAGGTCAGAAGTTCATGATCCAGGGGTCAGCTAATTTGGTTTCTAGTGAGAATTTTCTTCCTGGCTTATAGTTTGTGGCCTTCTTGCTGTTTTCTTACATGGTCTTTTCTCTGAGTGTGCAAAAGGAGAAAGAAAGATGTATATCTTTGGTGTCTCTTTCTCTTTTTGTAAGGACACCAGCTCTACCAGATAGAGTCTCAGCCTATGACCTCATTTAGTGGTAACTGTCTCCATCAAAAACTTGTCTCCAAATAAGTCACAGTGGGAGTTGGAATTTCAATGTATGAGTTTGGAGTGGGGTCTGCCCCTTGTCCACAGCACATATTTAATGAAATGGCTCTTCTAACCATCATTCATACCTTCCATTTTCATATTCTAGTGTTGGTCTCTCTCTGCCTCCTTCTACCTGTTCACATCATTAAACATAGTTGAGTACACTGTCCTTCCTCAAGCACTTGATTATCTTCCATTTTATTAACATGACTAGTTCTTAAGATCTCACCTGTGCCCCTAACATTAGAGCAAATCAAATTGAATCAAAGTCATCTATTAATTACTTGACAAAATTTTGCATCATTTTCGTGCTTGATCAATTGATTTCTTGGCAACATTTGCCACTCTAGAGCAAAAGTGGATAAAGTACCCATGCGACCTACATGGTGATCAACATGATCTATGGGTGTGAGGAAAATACATATAACTTTTGTTTTACTTTAATTTTAAAAAGAAATTAAGCACTAAAACATAAAGTAGCACATGCTGTAATCAATCCCAGCAGCTCAGGAGGCTGAGGCAGGAGGATTGCGTGCTCAAAGCTAACCCCAGCTATGGCACTAAGCCACTCACAGAGATCCTGTCTCTAAATAAAATACAAAATAGGGCTGGGGATGTGGCTCAGTGATTGAGTGTCCCTGAATTTAATCCCTGGTATTCCCCACAAATACATATATAAAGTATATGGACTCACCAGAGCCCACAGAAGTTTCATGTTTTCTAAGATCCAGGAGTGTCCTAAGGGAAGAAGGATTCCCCCGTGCAGATGGATGTCAGCCCTGGTGACCCAGCTTACTTAGCTCTTTTCAGCATATTGAGAAGAAGGTTTATTTAAGCATGGCCACCTAAGTGGATTTAAGCAATATAGAAATTTTAGGTGTTAGAACTCTGGCATACTTTACAATGAGATAAGAAATATTTTTGCAGCATACAGAGGTTGAGTGTTTGTTCATGGTAAAGAGCTTCAAATTATTTAGTTTTACAAATTATTAAGTGCAAAAACCCAACAGCTATTGACACACATATGTGTGCATGCATGCACACGCACACACATGTTAAGTCCATCAAAGGAAAGTGAGTGTTGATGAGGAGGGAGTGATATTAATTTTCAAACTAGTTCTAGAGAATATAATCAGCAATGTGTGAAAAAAATTGAAAATAAACCCATGAAAATGATTTTTAACTCTCACATTTTATTCTACCAAGATTTTAGTCCATTTGTTATCCATTTATTCATTTTTTTATTAATCACAAAATTTTTGTTGAGCCCCTACTTTTCTACTTTTGAGCTACTTTTCTAGGCACCCCTGGGGTACATTCATTAACAAAATAAGGAAGATCTTTTTCCTCATACAAAAAGCATTTCAGTAAAGGAAAGACAGAGATTAAACAGCAATCACAATGAATGAGCTAATTGTGTGTATTTTAGATGATGATAGGTGCATATAGACATAGAAAAGCAGGGATAATAGAGGGTATAGGTTGCAAATTTAAATGGCGGATTCAGATGAAGAACAGTTTGGGTAGAAGCCGCAACAGGTGTAAAGGTAAGACAACATACTGGAGGAATAGCAAGAGCAGGCTGCTGGGGTGGGTATGCAAGGAGTGAACCTAAATAAGTCTAAGGGATGCCCAGGATGCCCGGGGAGACCATCCAGTCTGTGCTGGACAAGGACACATTACACATGCATTCCTGTGTCCCTGTTCTATATTATTGAGTACACTTTTATTTTGTTTTTGCCCTTTCAGAACTTTGGATAAGGAAATCAATCATGTCACAGGGTGCTTTTATTACATATAAGTGAAAACCTTAATTTTACAGCTGTCAATGACTAAGGTGAAGTTCAAGTAAAATAGAGCACCCACCACTCCCTGGTGTCAGGACCAGAGCATAAGAACAGATTGCTGAGTTCAAATTAGACCTTCGAGTCTCTTTTCTCTGATCTTGGATCAGGCTTTTTTTTTTCCTTAGGTTGATGTTAAATCCCAGTGTTATACTTTCTCTAGTTAAACTCATGTTTCTTTACCCAAGAAACTGATGAAAACTCTGAACTTAAACCACTGTTTTGTTTTCTAAAATTTCCCACAAGTTATTGTGAAGTCCACCCTATGCCTGTTCTGAAAAACAAATGCATAGCAACTGGGTAATTTACACTAAAAACCTTGAGACATAATTTCTTAAGTTCTTAAATTCAAAATTTCAAACCTCATAAACTCTAAGTCTTGAGAATAAAAAGCTGCTGTTCTGGCCTTGAATTTTCATTCTAATTAAATGCTGCTTTCTGAGAGTGAGCAACTCCTCTAGATCTTAGAATTTGTTTATTTTATTTTTTTTCAATTTTATCCTTTATCAAAAATACATGATGATTTCTCCCTCATGAATAACTGATCATCAGAGAAAGTCTCAAATGCATTCCTTGATTAGCATCTCCAAGTGAAACAGAGATTTTAAATCCTGGCTAGGTATTCCCTCTGATTATTTCTGAGAGAAGGAAAATACAAAACACCCAGAGGAGAGACTTTAAGTTTATTTCTCTTTTTGTACTTCATACAATAATGACTTTCTTTCCAAACCAAATCAGAAGCTCATTGGCCAGAACCCAATGCTCACTCACAGGAAATTCAAGCCTGAAATGGTCAGAGGGAAGCTGTATTTTCATTTTTTCCTTTTGTTTTGTACAATATCTTAGGAAAAATAAAACAAATTGCATCATCATGAATCATGTGTCACCTCATCACTGTTGTGTACTCCTCAACATCTCCACCATTTAATGGTCAGCAAGACCTCTGAGCACTGGCAACTTACCATGTTCTACCTTGTGATTAGCATCAGTCACTCCAGAAACCTGCCAAGAAATCTCAAACAACTTTTTTTTTTCTCCTGAAAATAGAATAAGAAAACATTCTGTTTGAGCTGACATATTCTGGGTCCTCTTTCTGTGCCAGACTCCATGCTAGATGTTTTTGAGGCCAAATATTGCAGAAGAAGGCAAAGCTGCCCAGACTGTGCTCAGTGCAGGATGAATTTTCCCCAGAGGGATAAAAAAAAATATAATTAGAAATCAAGACCTTCAATATATTGCATGTACTTAGGCTGACAAAACATTCAAAGAGCCAGCGGGATCATTTCCTGTAATGGAAGAAGAAGAAAAAGAAAGCTTAATAAAATCCATTTCAAATATCTGATTAACCTAAAACATGAGTTGATGTTGATTGTTTTATTTGGCACCTAGGTATGTGATTTTTTTCCTTCTTTGTCAATTAGAGGCAGTGGCAGGACCGTGCAGAGCATCTGGCATGGCTGGGTTTTAGCACAAACCTATTTTTTTTTCCAGATTGAGTTTTTTTATTTTTTTATTAGTTGCTCAAAACATTACAATGATCTTGACATATCATACATTTGATTCAAGTGGGGTATGAATTCTTTTTTTTTCCATGTGTACAGATTGCAGATTGAGTTCTGACTGGTATAAAGTATAAGAAAGAGTTAGAGCAGTGGGGGTTCTGAATAGCATCCCAGATACCAGCAGAGTAATGAAGCTTTGGCTAACAACATTTAAGTAAAGGGAGTCTACGGCAGGCATCTTAAGTGGGTACAACGTTTTCCCCAGAGCTTAGCAGAAGTCTTTAATTATATTCTTTTCCCCCTTTTATCTTGTTATCTATGGCTGTCCTAGAGGATCTAGCCATCAAACTTGTCATGCTGAATGGAGAGCATAAAGCCTAGGGCTCTGAGAATAGTAACAGGTGGACACAGTAAAATATTTGGGAACAGAAGGACCTGAATTTTATATCCCTCCAATCTTTCGGCTTACTCTACATGTGCCCTGCATGCTGCACTTCACTTTGCAAGTGTCCAGAATTTGTATGTGGAATCATGGAATAAACACTATGGATGCCCCACCAAAAACACCCCAGAAATTCCCAGTGGCCATTAGAATAATGTCTAAATCTTTAACAATGTGTGCTTGTTCACTCTCAGTCCTGTTCAGTGGAGCCATTCTAACCCCAATGAAATTGTCTTCAACTTTTCTCTTTCCTTTCACCCCATGCTACTTTCACTCTTCTATTGCCTCACACAAGAAAAGGCCAAGCAGGGATAAAGAAAGGCTAACTCCCCCTGGTTTAATGCTCACTTCACAGTCCTTCCCCATCCCTGCCCCACTGCCAACCCTCCCCTTAGCTCTTCTATCACAGCTCATTGAGCTAATGGCCTTTCCTGTTCTTTGTTTTTCACTTTGGCTTAGTGCCTGGCCCAGTGCCTGGTGAAATGAACTCCCTAATTCACCATAGATTTGTTTAATTTAATTGAACTGTTAGGGAAACAGGAGACCTTGGTGCTAGTATCAACTCTGGTGTTATAGCTTGAATTAACTTTTCTAAGCTTCAATATCATAATCTATAAATGAGAAAATTGATTATGATCCTTGTAGTAGGATACTTTG
Source organism: Callospermophilus lateralis (assembly GCF_048772815.1). Classification (NCBI taxonomy): domain Eukaryota; kingdom Metazoa; phylum Chordata; class Mammalia; order Rodentia; family Sciuridae; genus Callospermophilus; species Callospermophilus lateralis. Next base: position 280,566 of record NW_027512584.1, on the reverse strand, counting down.
GTTTCTAGAAATATTTTTTCCCCAAATGATGTACAACCCACAGAATTTTGGACATTTCCTTATTACCAATATCCAGAAATTACAGACTGATGAGCAGATTAGAGCATTATGACAGAATTGGCAGAATGTATGAATTGATATCTTAGGGAAGTGTCATATAATTTTGACTCTTGATTTTTGGAAAATGCCCCCATTATTATAATAATGATTAAATTCTCATTTTTAGGATGCCTCTATTCACAGTTCATGGCCATGCTCCATAACTTAATCAATCTTTGTAGAACATAAAATTTATTGGGTGCCTGAATTAACTGTGGGAAGACTGTCTTTTTCTCAATTTGAAAGTTGATTTGGTAAATCCTCCCTATATGACTTCTGAGCAAAACTTGTGGGAAGAAAAATGAGAAGAAGAAAAAGTAGACATTTTTATTGTTAAAAGAGAGAATAAATCTATCCTGGATAGAGGTGCTATTAATATTCTGTACCACATGGTCAAACCAAGTTATGCTTCCTGTACAGGCTAAGAAACTGTAGGGTAATAAACAAGACTTTCCATGGCTTCATTTTTCCAGCTGTTTGTAGAAACACTTGACATTTAGCAACACGCACTCGGCTGTTCGACAGAAAGTGGAATTATTACATCTTTCCAGCAACTGTCCACAAGGCAAATCTCACCCCACACTGATGCTAGATGTCTTCTCGAGCCTCGAGTGGAATTCCCTGCAGAGGAAATTTCAAATGCAGTGAAAATAAAGGGTGGGGGACATTTAAAATGATGGCAAGAAATAGTGCTTAAGTGCATCAATTTTCTAGGTTCTGTCTTATTTTTCTGATGAGAATGAAAAAGAAAATATAAAAAGATAAATGTGTATTCTGACACCTCAATCATCTCTCCTACCCACAGTCTCACAAAACGAGCCAGCTTTAGTAAGTAAAGATTTTACTGAGTAATCGTCATCTTTACAAAGCTCCTGCATTCTCTTCATAAGTAGGGAGGGTAGAAATGTATCATTCTATTGCAAAAGGTACAAAAATGAGATGTTGGGAGTGTACTTAGTAATGTTAGTAATTAAAACCCCCACCCTGGAAATTTTTCCTTTGCTGAAATCCTAAGACTCCTGAACAATGCCATTGCTAGGCAACAGATCAGACATGTCCTTTCAAGGCGCAGGTGAATAGGAAAGTATAATGTGTGCTCAATCAGAACCCTCGTGGCTGAATCAGCCCTCTGCATATCAGGGTATGGATATGGAGGACTCTTCCCTTGTCCTCTGCACTCTTCGTGGTGATATGTGAGAGGTACATTTAAGTCACAAGAGCTCAGGTTCTGACCCCAAAGGTGGCATTAGGAATGTTAATTTGTCAAAACCATAGAAAGTCTCTGCACCTCAGTTTTCCAACATGTGAAAGAAGGCATTTGGGCTAGATTAGTACTTCTCAAATATCACCCGCATCAGAACAATCTGAAGAAGTATGCCCATAATTTCTTGTTCAGTAGATTTTAGAGATTACCCAGGCATCTTTAATTTGAAACAATCTTCCCTAGTGATTCTCATAGAAACTAAAGATGGGGATTGTTTACTAAACACTTTCTAAGAATCTTTTCTGTTCTGACTTTCCATAGGTTTAAAATTTTGAATTCAATGAGTTTGAAATGGTTTGTAGGTTACAAATCTAGTGGACAACTCCTCAGGAAGAACTTGTCATCCCTAAACCAGAAAAGCTTTGAATATTTTGTAAGCCCCATTTAACATTCCTTTCTAATCTGTAGAAGCAACATTCCTGAGCTACTATCATTCCTCTTTTCTTTGCTTTGTGCAATTGATGGCTTATACTTACATTATCCAAATTTTATGCTAGGATTTCTTCTAAGTCTTTTATATTTATTAGTAAATTGAACCTTTACATAATTCTATCAAAAAATGTAACAATTAGCCCCATTATACATATGAGAAAAATTAAGCAACAAAAACTTTAAGTAATCTATTCAAGGTACAACAGACAATAGTAGACTAGGCTGTAAGTCAAATCACTATGCTGTTCTGAATACAACTTATTGGTACAGTTTTGCTATTTACATTATTTGTGGTATCCTCCTGACTTATTCTTGTCTTTTAATTCCTTTACCAAATCCCTAATTTAAGTTGATGTCAATTTATCTTTGTAAAACTTGGGAACTTACTGAACATTTTAAAACGCGAGAATTGTGCTACCATATGTAGAGGTAAATATTTCTGTTTTCAATTGCATAGTCTTTTCGATGACGTACAGGTTGTTCTGTAGTTCTGTTCAAAAATCATTTCTACAAGTGGTTTTGACCATAACTTTGCTTACTTCAAGAGCACAAATTTGCTATCAACATCCAGATGGTTGACATTATATGTTAAATTGCAGAATTTAAAACTCTTTACCCTCTATTTGTGTTATATATAAAGGTACTCATTGTGGATCACCTCCAGGCTGAGCTTTCATACAAAGCAGTCAAGATACTACAGATAAATGTTACCTGTTCATAAATCTAAATCAGCCTTTCCGCAAATCTTTGAAAATCCTATTAGAATTCACATTTACTAGGAAATCCTAATTCAAACTAAACAGAATTGAATTTCAAAGCATTTCTAACTCCCAGAAGGATATTTTGCAAGTGTGATTGTAAAGTGTTTGAATACATTTGTGGAACTTGTCTCAGACATAGATACAATTCAGAATTTTATATAAAAAGTTTCTTTTAATTCTGATCTTAGCTAGTTGAATCTGATATCATAAATGCAATCATGTGTCCAATGCAGTTCTCAATATATTAAAAACATAATTCTTATATAGTGATAATTTGTCGGATTTTTATTTAATTCATTAATGAGGGAACCAGCAATTTGAGAAAACTAATTCAAAACTATGTAAAAGAAATATATAAAAGAATTGTGTACATGCATTGAATATATCACATTGTAGTCCATTAACATGCAACTTTTATGTTTTTATATATTAGTTTAAAATAAATTAATTTCAAATGTTAAAAGAAAAAAGATAGGATTTTATATAATCAATGAAGTAGGAATACTAATGTAAAATTCTTACATTAAATTTAAAATAAACTGCTTTGTATCTTAGACTGCAATGAAATCATAGACTTTAAAATTATCTTTCCTGGTTAAAAAAATAAAGTCATCTTGTTTTATTGTTATTCTAAAAGTTAACCTATAGCTTTATGAATTGTAAAATAAATGAGGAATAATCAATAGTAAATAATATGTTGAGCATATTTACAATCTCCAAGGGAGTTGGCCCTTGCATAAAATGATGAAAAATTCTCCAGCATAGTATTAAACTTTTACATAGTCTATATTTTGCTTTATTTTTAATTTTTAGATAATTTGAATACATTATTTCATAAAGCCATCAAGCATTCAGAAATTCAGTTCATTTTGGTGGATTATAGTTATTTTAAGTGTTCAGGTTAGTATTATGGGATAGATTTTTTCCACCACAGGAAAATGTATTATGGATTAGGAGAGATTGTATTAGTACAGGTGAGAACAAAGTGGATGAAACCATGAAGAAAGGTACTGCAATAGTCCAGGCAATAAATGCTGGACGTGGGGATGCCAAATGCTTGTCCAGAATTTATTGCCTGGACCAGAATAAATGGGAGTCCATAATTATTTAGGCCATGAGAAATGCATAAGTAGGGAAATGTAGTGACTGGTACATAGAAGTTGATGCATAAATATTAATAAATAAATATGTCTGATTTTAAACAACTGACTCCAAAATCTGGTCTAAATGTTGGTGTCCCCTTAAAATCCATATGTTGAAACCTAATTACCAAGGTGACAATATTAGTGGTCAGGAGTTTTTGGGAGATGCTTAGGTAATGAGGTCAGAATGCTCATGAATGAGGTTAGTGCCCCTATAAAAAGGCCCCATTACCAGCCTCCTTTTATGAATATAAAAACACTGTTAGATAAGAAGAAAAAAAACTTTGACCTTCTACAGCACAGTAGAGTGACTGGAGTTGATAGCAGGTTCTCACATTTTATAAGCAACCAGAAGAAAGGTGTCTGCAGGCTTCCCTGTTCAGACAAAGAAATGACAAATGATGAAGAAATGAAAATGCTAATTACCCTGATTTTATCATTCAGTATTTTATACATGTATCAAATTTTGATTCTGTACCCCATAAATATGTATAATTATTATTTGTCAATTAAAAACTTTAAAAAGAGGCCCCATAGAGCTGTCTTACTTCTTCCACCATCTGAGGATAGGGAGAAGTCATCCCTACCAAATCTGCTGCCACCTTGACCTTGAACTTCCCAGCCTCCAGAACTGTTAGAAATGAATTTTTGCTTTTTATGAGCACCCACTTTTTGTTCCTTTTTGTTATAGCAGCCCAAATGGACTGAGACATTACTCATTGGCTAAAGTGAATGAAAACATGAATAAAAGATTGAGTACATGGCCATTTCTTTTTAAAATATTCTGAGGTTTGAGATTCTGTTTCTAACTTGTTTTATGTGTCTGTCATTACCACATCTACTCTTTGGCTAGTAACTTTGGTTAGTGCACTTATAATTTCTTTGCCAAATATCTTCTGTGATCACACATCCTGTCTCTTCTGTGTGGAAGGTTTTTCCCTCAGAGATTTCCATGTTTCTCTCCTTTCCTTCATGTCTCCGCTCATATAGCATACATTCCCTTGCAGGTACCTTCTGAACCACATCTGAAACAGCAATCTCACCCTAGGTTCTCTTTGTCCCGCTTTTCTTTTCTTCATAGATACAAGTATTAACAGTAGTATTTCTCATTTTTTAAAAACAAACTTTAGTTTTAGAGGACTTAGGTGGTTCACAACAGAACTGTTTGGTCTTGTCAGCTCTCTGCTCTTCCACTATCGACATCCTCCACCAAAGGTGGTATTTGTTAAAAATAAAGGAGCCTGCATTGACCCCTCCTCATTATCACTCAAATTCCATAGTTTTTACATTAGAGTTCACTCTGGATGTTGTACCATGGGCTTTAACAAATGTACAATGATGACTATTATCCTAGTATTCAGAACAGTATATACAGAATAGCTTAATTGCATTAAAAATCCTTTGTGCTCCACCTAACACTTCTCCCTTCAACCTAAGCCCTGTAACCCACTGGTCTTTTTAATATCATGTGAATCAAAAGCAGCTTGCAACATTCTTAAATTAACTCTCTCAAACAATAGTAAAATACTTAGAGTATAGGAATCATCTTCCATGCATGTCTTATAACACCTAAAAAATTCACATTATTATAGAATCATAGACTTGCTGACTGATCAATTGATTGATTGACTTTGGGAAGTGGGGGGCGGGAAAGGATCTGACACACAGTTGTTGTAAATAGCATAGAAAAGGGCATCTAATTTCTACCAAGCAACTGCATTATTATTGTAAAATGTTTTGTTTAATTCACCCATCTATTGTTTTTTATAGAAATGAGACTAGATCCAGAGGATGATTGACAGCTGTATTTTCAAAGCATTCATATTAGAATCTTCTTTAATATCAGAAAATGGCTTAAAAGTCCAATCTATATGATCTGTATGCACCTGCAGAGTCGAGCGTGTCTGAGTTGCTTCTGCTAATGTTTCCAGGAAACTAACCTCCATGCCAAGTACATGACTTGTTGCCTGGCAACCTCAGGAGCCAAGCTTTCACTTCCTTCAGCAAGCACATCTTCTATGTGAGTCCATAGTTATTTTGGGAACTCACCTCAGAACACTTTGACCTGGTGTTCTTAGTCACAGCAAAGTCAAAAGAGATTATTTCCAGAAAAAAAAAATCATAAAACAATTCTGCTCTAAATATCTCACACCATTAAATTTCTAAGTAGAAATCCTCATATTTTGATGCATTTTTATCATAGTGAAGCCTAGGCTACTTCATAGGTGCACAGAATTCACTTCTTTTCAGTATGACCTAGAGTGTTAATTTTTAAATTTTGGTTCAGAGACAGTAGCAATGGTAAGAATGAGAAACTTGCCTATTTCAATAGCTGGGCACGCTTGACTCTTAACTGCTTGGGAAATGTAATTGTAGATAACAATTTGCAATGCTTAGGTGAATAGGCAGTAAGTTAAGCTTTTCACATAGAATGACTTGTTCAGTCACCACAGACACTAGATGGGGTAGGTGCTATTATTTCATTTCACAAGTGAGAAATCTGAACCACAGAGAGATTAAGTAATTATAAGAAAATTTGCAAGTCACAATTGACTGTTAAAGTAGTATTTAGATTTATGCAGTTTAACTCTTTTTTTTTGCATTACTAGAAATTGAACACAGGGGTGCTCTCCCACAAAGTTACATCTTCCACAGCATATTATTATTATTATTATTATTATTATTATCATCATCATCATCATCATTTATTTTGAGATAGTATCTCACTAAACTTCTGAGTTTGGCCTTGCACTTGCAATCCTCCTGCCTAAGCTTCCCAATACACTAGATTACAGACATATACTACCCTGGCTGGCTCTAGTTTTTCTTTCCTTAAGACACTGGAATCAATTCTGATCTCAAGAAGTTTTAAGAAATTATTTTTTTTGTGACATATATACACAATGGAATATTATTCAGCAGTAAAAGAGAATAAAATCATGGCATTTGCAGATAAATGGATGGAGTTAGAGAAGATAATGCTAAGTAAAGTTAGCCAATCCCAAAAAAACAAATGCTGAATGTTTTCTTTGATATGGGGAGGTTGATTCACTGTGGAATAGGGAGAGGGAGCTTGGGAGGAAAAGAAATTTAAGAAATTCTAAGCCACACCAGTGGCATCAAGGAATTAATTTGTTTTCTAGCCAGCCTCTATCTGTAAGGCCTAACTCTTATAACTGGGATCTGCATTGTTTCCCAGAGGGAATTCCCCTCCTCCTAAAAACACTTTATTTATCTCATCTTCACTCTTCCCAATCAGAAGGATATACTTCTACACAGCAACTTCACAAGTTAGGAAAGAAAGATTGGGTTTGTAGGTTGGTTCTCTCATTGGCACATTCACTTATTCATCAACTATTATTTAACAAGGATACACTTTGTGCTGAAACTACAGAGAACAATTCCAAAAGGCATCATTTTCAATAACAAAGAAAACATGATCTTTGGTGGCTTGTGACTTAACCCAATCTTGTGACTTAATCTTGTGACTTAACTCAATTTTTTTCTTTGATAAAATCATAACGCTAACAGAGTTGCTGGCTAATTGGCTTCTTGTGATGATTAGATAAGGTAATTCAGGCAGAGTGCATAATGCTTAGCAGAGCATTTAGTAGAGATTATTCAGTAGAGATACATATGGTTTCAGCTTTCTGTAACACAAAGCAATAGGCATAGAGAATATCATACCCTAATACATTAAAGTGATGATAAAGAGAGACACAAATATTAATAGAAATAGTTTGAGGACATCTAACTATATCTTACTCCTAGGAAGGTGGAAACCATATTTGAATTTCTTTTTAAACATGAATGAGGAAGTAGCCAGTTAGAGGAAATAAAGACAGTAAGGAATACGGAAAGAATCCCAGGTAGAATGGATATTACAAGCAATAGCAGAAAGACTAACAAATATTTAAAGAGTGCCTTTTATATGTTGGGCATTTTTGTAGGCATAGGGCATTAGGGTCAATGACCAAAACAAAGTTCCTGCTTTAATGGAACTTATACTCTAGTAAGAAGAACTAATAGAAAGATATGCCATAACAAAACAGACATGCTGTATTAATATTAGAAAAACATTACGAAGCCAACTAAATAAGGGTAAGGAGAGTAACAATAATGAAAGGTTGACAAGATAATATGAAAAGGTCAGGAAGGACTCCCTAGCTGAACGCAAAATAGAAGGCCAGAGAGAGCAGGCTGAGCAGACAGCAGAGGAGTGGGCATAGTTCAGAAGGGAAGAACAACTGCCCAGACCCTGACATGTGATCATGCAACAAGGAAGCTGATATGCCCAAAGAGAGGGAGTGAGCAGGAGAGACATAGGAGATGAAGCTAGAAAGATGTCTGGGTATGGATTGCACAGGACTTTGAATGACTCCTAAGGACTTAGATGAGGTTATATTAAGAACAGAGTACACATATTGTTGACCTAGTAAAGTTATTCATTAATGTCCATAAATCAGGTATTTGAGCATTATGAGTCTCATATTCTCATAGAGTCACAGAGTATTAAATATGGACATTCACTGTGTCTGTTATGGCTATAAATCTTATACTTGATTATATAATACAATGTCAAAATAATTATAACAACAGTATTGACTACTAAGTGAAAAGTGAGCATTCATATGTAACAATTGTGCAAAAGACTGAACTTTTTTTTTTCATTTCAGCTTAAAAAATATGATAAAGCAAATGCCTATCATCCCAGCAACTCAGGAGGCTGAAGCTAAAAGAACCACAAGCCAGCCTCAGCAACTTAGTGAGGCCCTAAGCAATTTACCAAGATCCTGTCTCAAAATAAATCTAAAAAAGGGATGAGGATGTGACTTAGTGGTTAAGCATCCTTGGGTTCAATCCCCACTATCAAAAAATAAAAATAAAAAAAAAAGTCTCAGAGTTAAAGTGCTATCATTGCCAAAGACCAGTCAGTCCTGAAAGGAAAGTGACTACAACACTCAGAGTGACCAAGAGATCTTTTTTGTGGCAGTGTCTGATTGACAGGAGAAAGAAGAAAGAGGGGGGGGGAGAGGAAAGAGAGAGGGAGGAAAAAGAGAGAGAGGAAAGAGAGAAGAAAGAGAGGGAGAGAGAGAATGAAAGGGAGAGAATAAAGAGGAAGCCCGGCAAGAGAGAGTGTTTATAACCAAAATCTAATGGAGTCTCTGGGTCTGCAAGCTGCCTTGTTGGTGTACAGTGATTAGATCATACTAAGGGTGTCATCTTCTCCCTTCAGGCAAACCAGGCAGGGGCCAGATGTGGATTTCCCTTGCACCAGACATGGAGTGGAGGTGGAGTGCTCAGCCTTGAGTGGGGTTGAGTGTTCAGCCTTGAGGCAAACAAGCAATAAGGAACCAGATGGATGGGGGTCCAGTGTCCAGGCTATCCTGCAGCTAAACATTCGTTCAGCCTGCTCTGCAACTAACAAGTTCTCCTTGCATAATGCCAGGGAAGGGAAGCTTACCATGTTAGAACACAGCTGACAATGGGATGTGCTTTGTGATGAGATGGGTTATTATGCCTCTGTCCTCTGCACCCTGGTCTCCCCCTTGTTTATGAAGATTAAATGTGTGTGCTTGTTCATGTATGTTTGTGTGTCTTCATCCCTAAATAGGTCTGACTGACATGTCAATTAGGCTAGTTTGAATAGGAAAGATGACTGTGCCACAATGAAGTTTGGGAGACTGGCAGTGTCTTAAGAGCCCTCATAGGGCCAGTTTTAAATTTTCCAAGGTCAAGTGTAAATTACTTAGCCTTATAAGCTCAGAAACCTTAGGACACACATTGTTCAATCAAATGAAGATTCACATTAACTGAGGTCATGGACACTGAAGTATAACATCAAAAACTTCATTTATTATTGTGCAATAAGAATTACAAATGCGAAGTGCACTGAAATCTTGAGTTCTTCATCCAATGCATTATTTTCCAGACAGCATGCAACACACAGCTGAGTAGGAGATTTCACAGAACCAGAAAAAAAAATAGGTAGATAATTTAAATTCCTACTGATATCAAGTTAAGTTTTTGTTTCTGTTTCCGTTTTTGGTTTTGGTGCTCGGGGTGGGATCTGGGGCCTCATGAATGCAAGGCAAATGCTACCACTAAGCTATACTCCCAGCCCAAGCTAAGATTCTTAATATCAATAATTCAGATGAGTTGAATCTTTAGGCCTACTAGTCTACCAGACAGTGCTCAGATGAGCACTGCAAATGTTTTCCAGAGTATCTCTCTATTGTCCATGGTTTTATGATTGAACTTCTTTTCTTCTTTTTATGTAATGCAACAATAAACAGGGGTTCCCATATGGCCCATTTCTTACATGGTAACACTTTAAAGATACCATAGTCTAGCAAGAGTAATTAAGAAACTTTTCCTGCGTTTACTTTTAGCTTTCAATGAACATTAATGAGGATCCAATTCTTAACCCACAGCAGAAATCCCACCAAAAGAATTCCTTTTCTATTTCTCTCCAATTCTCTAACAAACTGCAGGTGCCTTGAGACTCCCATTAGGCAATTACTTTCAGCTGTCTCCCTGAAACACCCTGGGTCGTCCACCCTGTTTGGAATCTTGGCTTTCTACTTTCCCTAGGGTCCCTCTGCAGCTCTATTCCTTAAAAGCAGCTGTTCATATTTATAGTCCTGTTTCCCAGCTGTGCCAAGTTGGTCTCCTAGGGCTGAAGGAACCAGCAGCCTTCCTGCCTCAGTCTCCCCCAATCTGTAATAATCAAGACTCTCAGAGTGCCCCGGGAATTGCATTTCTTCTAACACTCAGCCTGGTTGTCTCAGGAGAAATTAAAATAGAGAATTCTCAAGGATGAATTCTGGTAAATAAAATTTTTCACTTTGTTATATCTCTATATAGAGTAACTTATTCAAGAAGTTAGCTAAAGATCAGGTCAGTTTCTTAAAGTGACCCTGTTTATCTCTACTCTGGAATATTATTGGCAGATAATATAATACAAATACCTAAGAAAAAATACAATTTTTTTTTCACTGTAGCCCCTGGGACCTTGGGACTCCAAAGGGACTGTTAATATTTTCACGACACTTATGAACCTCCCCCATGGTTCCATTTTAGTTATGTCTCCATTAAAACAGCAAAGAGAGCAAACAAAGATAACTGCCTGAAATCTTTCTTGAAAGAACTAAGATAGCTTGTAAATTTGTTATGTAATCTTTTATTTTATTTGGCTGCCAGACCCAATCTAATCATATATCAACATACTTCTGGCAAAAAAAAAAAAACAGGGGAATCCCCAATTTTATCATACAACTGTATATTCAGAGACCACAACCTTGCAGGCAATAATTCTGGAGTGCTGATTTCTTCCTGGCCAGTAGCCAAGTAAAATAGGGTAACATGAAAATAGGAAGTTTATCTACATTGAGCTCTTTTGTAGAGTTTCTTTTGCTGACAGTCCTAAAATCAGCCATGGTGAAGATTTCTGGAGAAGCCCAGTTAAGACTTTTTTATGGAGGAGGGGTGCCACTATAATACAATCATTAAGTTATGGAAGTTTATTTAAATGATTAAAACATTATGCATATCATAATATTATTTTTGCATTTTGTTTGAATTGGTATGCTAAAATTTTATTAAGAACTTGTTTGTATGTTAATGATAGCCATTTTTTACAAATTGAAATCTAAATTCTTTGTTGGCCTCATACATGTATTAATGTTCTTTCCTCTTCAATTTTGTAAAAAATGTTTATAATAAAATTTCTGTTATTTCATTATTATATATATGGTATAATAAAATTTCTGTTATTTTCTTGTTTCACATTTGGTAGACTTCACTAGTGAAGCCTTCTGAGATGGAGATTTTAATTATGGGAAGGTTTTGACTGCCAATTCTGTTTCTTTAATCAATGTGGATTTTTTTTGGTTATCCAGTTGTTCTTAAGTAAAATATGTCTGAAGTGGATATTGTACATTTTATTTAGATTGTCAAATGCATTGAAATAAAATTGTTAAAAATATCCCTATATGGTATTGTCTTTATAAGTTCTACCTAATGCCCAGGGATGATACATGTCCACAATATTGGCAATTTTTGCCTGTTCTCTATCTTTTCTTTTTAATTTCCTAATTAGTTAAACTAATGGTTTATAAATTTACTTCATCTTCTTAAACAAGCATCTTCTAGTTTTATTGATTTGTTCTATTGATTCATTTTTTATTGCACTTATTTCCACCTATACAGTTATTTCTTTTTCTATCATTTACTTTTTTGGGTAATAAATATTTATTATTAAATATGTGTTTAATGCTATACATTTCCCTCTAATCACTAATTTAACTACATTAAAAATTTTTGATATGGCTAATTTTATTTTCCTTCAGTTCAATGTATTTTCTAACTTTCCTTATAATTCATCTTTCATGCATAAATTATATGAAAGTACTTTGTATAATTTCCAAATATTTGTAGATTTTCCACATATCTTGTTTATTAATTTTTAACTAAACTGTATTTTGTACTTAGAATGTTAACTTTGTATAATTTCAGCCATTTAAAATTTATAGAGATATATCATGTATCTTCATATTTGGTTCATTTTGATAAATGTTCCAATTTCACTTGCAAAAAAAATATGTATTCTGCTATTGTTGGGTTAAGTATTCTACAGATATCAATTAGGTAAAATTGGCTTATATTGCTCTATTAATCATTGAGAATGAGGTGGTGCATCTTTATTTCACCTTCAAATTCCTTCAGATTTTTGCATTGCATATTTCTGCCTTTTAATTGGCATACGTAGTTAATTTAGTTTTAAGCTATTCATTGTCATGGAGGGTTTAAAAATTTCACATTGCTGTTTGTTTTCTTTTAGTCTTATATGTTCTTGTTTCTTGTACCTTTCTCTTTTTCTTTCAAATTGATAGATTTGATTTTTTTCATTTTATCATTATTATAGATTTATTACTTATACTGTATTTTTTCATAGTGTCTGTTCTAATGGTTAAAGTATACAGTTTCATTTTATTACAGTCTGTCTTCAAATATTGTTATAATGTTACCCCTTTGATATGAAAACCTAAAATAGTAAATTTTCATTTTCTCAATTACTATGCTATTATTTTCATACATAAAACTTACATATATATTACCATATAATGCTCTTATTTTTGCCCCAGTCATATATTTCTTTTAAAAGATTCAAAAATTAAGGAACTGTTTTTAATATAAACACATATTTTTCTGAATTCATTTTTGTTCTCTGTGTGTGTATACACACACACACCCACATAAATTTCACTTATTATTTTTGGTAGTTATTTTCTCTAGAGTCCCATTCAACACTAAATTAGCAAATAATGAGCTATTGCTCCAGCAATATGCATGGGTAGTTTCCTGCAAGCCCTCTAGTCACAACATTTTCATCAACTGATCAACACATGGTTTTATTTTATATGTGTTTCTGTATGAAGACACCCTACTAGTATATATATTTGACCCATTGTGACCAACAGGACTGTATCTCATGTGTGAAAAAAAAAAAAAGCTTTTCTAACACATATTTTCTTTGTAAAGCACATCACAGCCTCCTCATCAAGACTGAACAGGAATTGAATACCATTTTAAATAGCAAAATCACAAACACAAAGCACAAATATCTGAAAAAAAATAGCATTAAACAGATTTAAAAAGTTTACATAACTAATTCACTGAAACATTTTTCTGGATTATTGCCTTCATTTTCAATATTATTCCTATCATCAAAATTAGATACTCAAAAAAATAATCCAACACATTAGACTCTCAGTCCTTTGAATTCCTCTATTTTCATGATTTTGTCACCCATTCTACTTGACTCCTAAGGTCACAATGCATATATTTTAATTAATAATAATGGTACTACATACAAAATCTCAGTGTCAAGCATCCTTCTTGTTGACTACCAATTTATACTTTTTCACTTCACTCCTTGTACTAACACATCCAACAATCCAATTACCCCAGTGAGATCTACAATGAACCCTTCTATTCTCTGCTTCTAATACTTAGTTACTTCTTTTCTTCACTTAGGTTGCCTGTTCTATCATCCCTCACATTTTTACTCAACTTCCATAATTCCCACATCTCTCCATTGTGCTCTTCTGGCAAAACCCTAGCCAATTAATTTATTCTCAGTCTATACTGAAAGCAGGTGAAAATTTGGAAAAACAAAATGAAACAAAACAAAAGCATTTATATGTACTATTGATATATAGTCAATAAAAATTAAGAAAATCTTGAGTGCCCCTTGGCAATTAAAAGCCTTTTTAAAATTGATTCATCCTCTAAATCTCATAATGAAACAATTATCATCTCTTTGTAAAATTCTAAAAATAACTCTCTTAAGTGCTCACAATGACTATTGTTTTACTGATAAAACAGAAGAACCCAGAAGAGAACTTTTATGTATACCTAGTAAGTAATCTGCCAAAATATATGCTTCTGTGCCCCTCAATTTTTTTTCTTTATATCACTATGAATAAATTATTTTTGTTCTTATCTACGGATACTTTCTTTCTCATCAGTAAATCTACTATCACTTATTTAAGGCCCTTTTACTGAAATTATTTTCATTCTTTTGTTTATCAAAAACTTTCTTAATTCCCTCTGTAAAGGCTAATTTTTCTCAGTTACACTTCAATGTAACTGAACCCCTCTCACTGTCCCATTTCACTAATGCCTTTCACAGCAAAAATGCTCAAAGGCATTGTTTGCACTGGCTAAGTCTAATCCATTTCTGAAATTATGACTTGACACCCTCCAATCAGGTTTTAGACCCCCATTTTTTGCACCAAAATTTCCCTTCATAAAGTTGTCAATTATCTATACATTGGAAATTTATACTTTTTCAGTTCATATCTTATCGCAGTGTCTTTTGATATCATGGTTCAGTTAATCCTTCCTGCATAACATACACAACTTTGCTTCTACAACAACACGCCATCTTGCCTCCATAATTTCATGGAAGGTTTATTCTTAACCTTATATGATAAAGTTCGTCTTCATCACAAGAGAGGGATAGAATATCAAAAGTTTTCTGGGTACAAAAATAAACTCAAGTCTCCATAACACACACACACACACACACACACACACACACACACACACATGCACACACATACACACACCTCTTCTTCATGTGTTTCCATCACAATAAATGTTATATTTATTCCCTCAGATGCTGAGAACACAAGCCTCTGAATGACTAATTTCTGACAGCCCCCAACACACGAATTTCCCTGTATGAGAAGAAGTTTTTAGTCATTTTACCCATATTTCCAAGTGCTTTTCTGTTCTTCAGTCTTCTCCATATCAAGTCAATTCTGAAGATATTTTAGATCAGTCCTTGTAAGCCATCAACTATCTTTGGAATTCATTGTGTTACCTGGAGAAAAAAAAGCAAAACAAGACCCTCTGATCACTAAATAATCTTTCAAGATCTTACACTATCTCACCCCAATATGCTTCGTGGAGTTTCTTTCCTGCTACTACATTTTATAAACCCACTATTCCTATCAACTATTGATGTAGTATACATGTTTTGAGTGCTTTTGATATTCTCTTCCTTTAATTTTCTTTTCTCCCTTATAATGTCATATTTCAATATCTCTTTGTGAATATACTTTATAATTGTTCCTTAAAGATACACTTTTAAAATCTAAGTTACTACTATGTATTCTCTATTAAAATTCATTGTGTTTTCTAATTTTCAAAAATAATAATTTCTTTACTATAAATTGCTGTAAAACTCATTCTATGTAATATTCACAAAGAAGTTAATGTCCTTTAACTATTATAAACATATCCAGGTTCCACAATTTAAAATTTCCTAAATACTCACAGGTGAATTTATGCCTAATAACTTTCTGAATTCCTTGTAGTGCCAGAAGTAATATATATATATATATATATATATATATATATATATATATATATATATATATATATATATCTGTTAGATACCAAATAAATATTTTGAAAGAATGAATTAGTCTTACACATCAATTTAATCTCTAAATGAAAAGATTTACTTCCACAAAGAGGGCAATTATTCTATGGTTGAGGATAACAAAGAGCACTAGATGGAGTGTAATTAGAAGGAAAAAAAAACCACACCAGTTATTTTAGGAGAGATCTTTTAAAATAATGAATCGTGTTCAAGGTTTCAAAAAACTGAAATTGCAGAAAGAACCAATGAGATATCACACAATTAACAACTACTGGAAGTTAGTACGATCCTTCATACTGAAGACAACGGGGCAAAATTGCAGTTATTAAAACTTGGAAAACTGGCAAAGGATTCCTGAAACTGAACACAGACCTTAAGGAGGATGCACTGCTCCACGAGGGTGTTTCCAAGCTCAGAGAGGGAACTGGAGCTAGCCTGTGGACAGTGGAGGGGTGTCAGTTGGCTGGGACTGATGGCATTGAGAGCGCACAATGAAATGAGCCCTACAGGTACTTTTACAAAACAAACTGGAACTAAGTGCTGCTACTGAACAAATTTTACCTGCCAGGATGACACTAGAAAAAAAAAAATGGAAACCTGAAAAGGAAGAAAAGGTAGTGAATGAAAAGAAGGGTGACTTCCTTCCTTCTGTGTTTTCTGTCTCTTCCTAATGTCCTCATTGGCAGAATCTAAAGGGAAACAGCTGGAAAAAGGGAAGTATGGTTGGCAGACTCCTAACCCCAGCCTTACAAAGTAGAATATGGAAGACTGAGTTTGAAACAGGAAAAATAGTTTAATTGCTAGCAACACAGACACCCATTCAGCTCCAAATGCTGACTGCTCACTTATAAATACACAAAGGAAGGTATAATGAGCCAAGAAAAAATCCTTAAAATATGTGGACATATTGAGGTATTCAGTAATATTTGTAAGTGTCTCTGTTATTTTGCAATACCAACACCCATGTATTAGGAAGGACAAATGATGAAAACGTTGATTTTCCTAGAAAGTTCTTTTCGATTAAAAAGAGTTTAACAGAAAAAAATTTTAGATGCATTTCATGGAATGATCTTTGGCTTGCCAACTGGAAAATTCGGTGGGGTTTATAATTTTTCTCTTAGTTTTTCTGTGTTTTTTTTTTGTCTTTGCTTTTATGTCTTGAGAAATTCTTGCTTATTTGATAGCATTCTATCAACCTTGCTGCTAGTATATTCTTAGCTGTTTACTGCAGCTATCCTTTGGAATATTTTCTTGAAGAACTGATCTACCCAAGAGGAACAAGTGTATTACAGCAAACCCCTCAGAGGCTTGCTCAAAATCCTCTGGTTGAAAGGAAAATATATGCACTAGACAGTATTTCTTCTGAACTGAATTCCTAAGACTTGTCAGCAGGGTTTGGAGAATTGCATTTGGGTGCCACTGCTAAGTCAGGAAGATTTGTAAACCAAGGAACAAAGGAAAGGGATCCTATTAGTTATATATATATATATATATCTTGTGGCTTTTATGTTCTCTGCAACAGTTCAAGTTATTATAAGGGAAATGTCATGTTATAGTAGAATTAAAACTGTTCAAACTGAATTTATACATTATTTTTCTTTCAAAAAGAGATGGAAAGGAATACAAAAAAACATAAATATTAAAATTTTATTAAATTATATTGTTTCTCTTGAATGGTTTGAAAAAAAAAACTTTATTTTACAGGAAATCGTTTTGTATTTTCCAAATCTTTTGCTACCATGTTAGAGAATCCCAAATGTAAAGGGTTTTGCACAGTAGCATGAGTCTATAATTGCTAAACACTGATCAAATTTTCAGTGTTTAGCAAGAATATGTGATATAAGAAATTATTCAGTAGATTATAAAATATTTACTGAATTCTGACTATTTATAAATCACTACATCAGGCAATTTAGGGCCTGTTCCCTCTATTCCAAAATGGAAAAAAGCTTACTTATTTCTCTTTTGACTTACTTTTGCCCTTTTTGTAAAGAACTGCATTCAGAAAGAAAAATAAGAATTTCAGTTAAAAAGATCAATCCCATGTAAGCAATTAACTGGGATTTGTTCTGAGGTCAACAAAATCTACTCTTGAGTTCTCTAATTGTTAACAACACAGGATAAAGCATTATTTTATGGCTCATACTGGATAGAACATTGCCTATTCTTGCCTCACTTGCAACCATAGGTGATCATTTCTAAGTGAGATAGATATAAGCAAAATGCTTATTGGTAATCTTTAAGGAAACACATTTGTCTGAAAGAGTGGTTTGGTTTTGAGATTTTACATGTTCTTTTTCTTCCAGTCAGAAATCCAGAACTCCACCAACTATCTTAGACTTTGAACATGAACTTGAAGAAGAAACACAGTGCTGAAAGCTTGAAATAAATGATTGCTGAGCCACCCTAGTAATCTTGCAGTGACTGCACCTTGGTCTACCATGACAAAAATTTAATTACACTTTTTGAAAATCACTAGTGTTTGAATTTTTTTCCTTATGTGCAATGATACTAGTACTAATTGAAAAATAACAACAAAAATTATCTTTACTTTGTTCCACAGCATAGTAGTGTGATTATAGTTCACAATACCCTACTACTTATTTTATGAAGAACCATAAAAGAGCTCAAAGAAATGATAAGAAGATGGTTGAATAAGGAGATGGAGGGATAATTACCTTAATTAATCAGTTCATGTTGTATACATGTATATCACACTGTACCCCATAAATATGAATAATTTTTTTAAAAAAAATTTAAAAGAGAGAGAGAGAGAGAGAGAGAGAGAGAGAGAGAGAGAGAATTTTTAATATTTATTTTTTTTAGTTTTTCTGCGGACACAACATCTTTGTTTGTATGTGGTACCGAGGATTGAACCCAGGCACACGCATGCCAGGCAAACGCTACCGCTTGAGCCACATCCCAAGCCCATGTCAATAAAATTTTTAAAATTATTTAGAATTTCTATTTTCCTTTTAAATGTGATAAGCATATAATCCTACTTTATCCATTGCACAAAAGCTCCATTCATCTTTCCAGTGTCATCAGAGATGGTTCTACCCTTTTTTAAAAAAAAATTTAGTTGTAGATGGACTCAATACCTTTATTTTATTTATTTTATATTGATGTAATGAGGAGGATCGAACCCATTGCCTCCCATAGGCTAGGCGAGCGCTCTGACACTGAGCTACAGCCCCAGCACCTGGTTCTACCATTTTTATGGTAAACACATAAATTTGTTTTAAATTCACATTTAACAATAATTATATTTGTCCAAATACATATTGTTTTCTGTGTCCAGTGCTCTGTCTTGAATGCCTTAACTTCCTTCCATGTTGTAATTTTCTTTTGTAATGCTTTTCTCATTACTGATCTATCTGGATAAAAAATCATGTTGTCTAAAAAAATTTATGTCACAATATCTTGAAAGAGTTCAGTTCACTAAAAATGGTAGGGTCATAATAATTTCTCTTGTAATTTGAAAGCATCACTTCATTGTCTGCTGGATTCTATTGTTGCTGAGAAGACATCTCCTACTCCATGGCTAATGAGTGAGCCTCTATCTTTCTCTATGATGTCTTTCTTTCTCTTGATGTTCTCCATTTCACAGGAAGAAATCTAAGGATGATTTTCTTTATACTAGTCCATCTTGATTCTTGGAAGTTCTTTTGTTTTTGTATTTTTTCAATTGTGAGTGATCACATCTTTAACTTGAATAGTTCTCAATTTATTATCTCTTTGCTGGTACTTCTTCAGTTTGCATTTTAGATACATGCTAGAGTGGAGTGAATTGTTTTGTATGGTATAATTGACAATTCAAAGTTTAGTGACTTGCATATGATTGTTCAATTGTTACAGCACCAGCCTTAAAGACTGCTCTTTCTACACTGAGGGTTTGCCTTTGGACTTTCCTCAGAAATCAGCTGTTTATATAAGTGAGTCTAATTCTGGATTCTCCATTCTGTTCACTCTTTTTTTCCATCACTGTACCAGAGCATTACTTTTTATTATAATAGCTTCATAATAATTATTGAAACACATCATTAACCCACCAACTTTACTCTTTTCCCACATAATTTTAATTGACACATAGTAGTTAGACAGATTTATGTGCATCATATCATATTTTGATATATATGTAATGTGTAATGATCAAATTCAAGCATATAATCATCTCAAATATTTTACCACTTCTTTATGGTGAGAACATTCAAATTCTCTCATCATTTTTGAAATACACAAGGTACTGTTATTAACTATAGCTATCCTACTCTGAAATAGAACACTAGAACTGCTTTCTGCTACCTATAGTTTTATACTTATGTATTCGATCCTACCTCATCTCCTCCTTCCTGCCACTTTTCCCAGTCTCTAGTTATCATCATTCTATTTTCTACTTTCATAAAATCAAATTTTAGATTCTACAAATGAATGAATTCACATTGTGTTACTTGTATTTCTGTGCCTGGATTGTATTATCTAATAAAATGAGTATGTATCAAAAGGAAATGAAAACAGTATATTGAGAAAAAAAAACTGTGCTCCATGTTTACTGAAACATTATTCACAATGGCTAAGTATGGGATAAACCCAATGTCCATCACTGATGGGCAGATTAAGAAAATATAGTATATATACACGATGGGATACTATTCAGTCATATAAAGGAGGAAATCTTTTCACTCACAGAACATAGATAAGCTGAGAGAAAAAGATTTTTAAATTTTATTTTGGTTATTCTCAGTCCTTTATATAAATATATATATTAGAACAATTACTAATTTAAGCAAAAATTCTACTAAGGCTTAAATTGAGATTGCACTGAATTTATAGAACTATTTGGAAAGAATAGATATAATAATATCTTTTTTGTTTTGGACTATGAGGACCAAGTATAAGATTGAATTTCTGTTGCACTTCTTAAGTTATTTTAATCAACATTTCAAAATGAGTTTGGTACAAAATTTTTACACATTTTGTCATACTTATTTCCAAGCATTTTGTATATGTGAAGCTAGTGCATATGGTATTTTAAATTTCAATTTCTAATTGCTTATCGTATATATATAGTGATATAATTGATTTTTGTACATGTATCTTGTATCTTACAAATTTGTTATACTTGTGATCTTATGGGAAAAGTACTCTCTTTTATCTTTAAGTATAATGCTTCCTGTAAGTTTTCTATAGATCTACTTTATCAGATCAAAACTCCTTTCTAGTCATAGTTTGCTAAGAGGATTTTTGTATGTTGTTTTGTTCTTAATCAGCAATAAACGTGAGCTTTGTCTCATGCATTCTCTACATCTACTAAGATGATCATATGGTTTAATTTTTCAGTTTGTTAATATGAAACATTAAATTGGATGATTCTAAAACTTTATATTGTTCAATTCTGATATAAACCTCACTTGATTTTTGTATTAGTTTTCTATTGATGCTGTAACAAATTATAAAATAACTCAGGGACACAAATACAATGTTGTGTGGTTGTAGGTCAGAAGTTCTAGAATCAACATGCAGACATGACTGTGTGGCTTCTTGAGGATCCAAGGAAGTCAAGTTTCTTTTCTTTTCACATTTCTAGAGACTCGCCTACATGTCTTGGCTCATACTACTTCCTCTGTCTTCAAATGACAATCTCCCCACCCTCCACCCAGGTTTCTTTTTAAGATATTGGAATAGTAACTGTAATAACTTTTGCATTAACCACATAGTTACCATATCCTGTGTGTATAATTCCTATGTAACTCCACGTTGCTATATTCTTCACCTTCTAATAAAGGATTTCTTGTAGTGCCCATCTGGTGACTGATTTTTAAAAATCTTTTGTATATTTCAAAGTCTTCCTTTTGACTTAATTTTCCCAAGAAATTTTTTTGTAAGTATAGAATTAATTATAAGTTAAGGAGGTCTTATTTGTTTCTTTTTGTTTTCAATACTTTAAAAATACTTCTTTACTGTCTTATGACTTTTTACGTGATGAGAAATCTTCAGTCATCTTTGTCTTTGATCATATGTCACTGTGTGTTAGAGTCTGTAAACAAGTCTGGATGGCGCCTGGCAAAATGCCAGAGGGAGTGGTTTGTAAAGTAACAAAAGCGAGCCATTAAGTGTGGAGATTCCTGATTGGTTGACTGCTGTATCTAGTTTATGCTAATTAAGATAAGCAGTGCAAAATGTATAAATATCACTCAGATTCTACAATAAACAGCTCTCTCTCCTGCTGTATCAAGGTACACAAGTTATTCGTCACCCCCCCCCCCCCCCCGTTATTTTGCTGCAGCTGGACTGCGGCAACTGTGTTCTTTTATCTCAAGGAATTTCTGACATTTTTTCTGTTTGTCATTGTTCTTGTGTAATATTTGACATGCACTGGTTGAGATTTTGTCATGTTTCTTCTGCTAGGGGATCACTGAATCTGTTGATTTATAGTTTTAATAAAATATTTTTCGAAGTCATTATTTCTCTAATATTTGTGTATTTTGATCTTGGACCCCCCACAATGATTCCGTTCACATATGTATAGGATATTTGAAGTTGTTCCAGATGCGATTGATAACCTTTTCATTTTCTAAAGTTCCTTTCTTACTCTTTTCATTTTGGACAGTTTATATTGCTATGTCTTCAAGTACATTAATCTTTAAAGACAAATTCCACACTATCTAATCAGCCATTAATTCCATTCAGTGCATTTTTTATATATAGAGAGAGAGAATTTTAATATTTATTTTTTAGTTATCGGCGGGCACAACATCTTTGCTTGTATGTGGTGCTGAGGATCGAACCCGGGCCGCACGCATTCCAGGCGAGCGCGCCACTGCCCGAGCCACATCCCCAGCCCTTCAGGGCATTTTTTACCTTATACATTTTAGTTTTCATTCTTAAAATTCAGACTGACTCTTCCATATCTTCTGTGCCATTACTTATTTTTAAAATAGATCAGAGTTAGGATAATTGTTTTAATGTGTTTTTTTCCTTGCTATTTCTAGTATTAGCTTGAGTTTGGGGGGTCTATAAGCTATAGTTTCCTTTCTATTTATTTTTAATTGATACCATACTTTTGGCATTTTATCACCTGGGTACTAGACTTTTATGTTCTTTTAACTACTATTGAATTTTTTTTCTAAAATTATTTCGAAAAAGTATGATTTATTCCTGTCTGATTGACTAGTTATCACTCCTGTCCTTATTTTTCCTCACTATAAAAGAATTCATTGCTTTCTTTTGTGAAGGAAGGGATGTAGGCCCAGAATAATTGATTCCTCTCTTGCTATTTATGTGGTTACAAAAGCATGTTCCAATATTTTACCTTGTTCTTTATGGAATATGCTTAGTAGAATTGTCCCTAACTATTCTGTTGTATTTCCAGGAAATATTTATTAAGAAATTTACACTCTGAGTTACCTTGTAAATATGTTTTGCTCTTCCCATATTTGCTTCATGAATAAAGCATCAAATTATGAACTATAGAATAAAAATACTTTGTGCTTTTTTTTCTTCCCCCTCACACCATCATATATGTAATTTTGTATAACAATGAGGGTCTCCTTACATCTTCTGTGCAATTCCCCTTCTCCCTCTCATTCTCTCCCACCTCTCATCCCTATTTAGTGGTAATCTTCTTCTAAGAAAAAAAAAAAGAGAGAGAGAGATATGTGTCATAGTAGATTGGGTAGAGAGAGGTAATGGGAGGTGAGGGGAGGGGAGGGGGACTAGGAAGGGCAGCAGAATACAACAGACACTAGTATTGCTGTATGTATAAATGTGGCTGTATAACCAATGTGATCCTGCAATCTGCACATGTGGAAAAATAAGAATGCATACCCCATTTGAATCAAATGTATGACATGTAAAGATCATTGTATTGTCTTGAGCAACCAATAAAAAAAAACTTTGTGCTTTAGCATCTTTTTACATATAATAAAACTGACAGTGTATATATGTCCCATTAAA
This sequence comes from Callospermophilus lateralis, assembly GCF_048772815.1. Taxonomy (NCBI): domain Eukaryota; kingdom Metazoa; phylum Chordata; class Mammalia; order Rodentia; family Sciuridae; genus Callospermophilus; species Callospermophilus lateralis. The sequence continues at coordinate 256,956 of NW_027512584.1, read as the reverse complement.
AAAAATCAAAATCTGTTTCCAGTTTTATGATATGATACTAATCTGCAAGGTCATACTGATCATTTATATAAATGTCTTCCAAACTTTTACCCCATTATATTTTCTTTTTAAAATTGATATAATTTTATATTTTATATATATATATATATATATATATATATATATATGTTATACAGTACAATTTGACACTGCAATACCTATAAACACTGTATACTGATTCAAACATTATAGTTAGCATTTCCATATTACTTCATGCATTCATCATTTCTTTATAGGAAAAAAATGTTCAAACTCCTCTTTTCTAGCTATTTTGAAATAAAAATACCTCATTGCTAACCAAATTCTAACCTTACTGTAGGTTAGAATATATAAGGATTTGCTGTTGTAGTTAAAAATAAAAACTGGATTCCAACTTCCAAAACTGGACATTCAATCTTGTAAACTCTGATCCAAAACAAACAGCAGGAGGACAATGCAAAAACATCAACCCTCACTTCTTTTCTTGACCTCCAGAAATTCTGAATCTTAAGGAGATAGAGATGAGTCATTAGTCTATAGAGGCCTATATTGCAGGGTTTCTTTCCAGCTCTTTCAACCTGGTTTCAAATTTAAAAAAAAAAAAAAAAAAAAAACTCTAGAAAATTGAGATCCAGAAAAGTCCTAATTTTCATCCTCTAAAGGAAAAAAAAATTAGTTTAAATGAAATTTTCTGAATCAAAGAGGAAAAACATGCTTTAATACAGAACTCTAATAAACCCCAAAGCACAGAAAAGCATACCAGCATCACAGCTCCACTACAGTTCTAGGAAATTAACATTTTCATGAAGATTCTGAGGCACTGTACAATTTCTGAAGGTCAGGTACCACCTGGAATGTGTAAACAGAGAAGTGCAAACTTTAGCTTCATCAGTTCTTCATTGATCTTTATTTCAAGTCCCCAAAGAAAATGTATTTTTTAATAATTGTAATATTACTGACCTTTTCCAACAGGCTGTTGATTGATTATATAACCTTTCAGTCCACTATAGCATTGTGTGCTGTCAGCCTGTGTCCTGGCTGCCAATTTAACTCCATGGGAGTAAGGCATAGAGTTGACCTATGGAATAATAACTCTAAAACATTTGGGCTCTTGGGAATGCCTGCATTCCAGAAAAGACAAAAAAAAGAATTTTAAATGGTAATTAACTCTTAATCAAGAATAAAAATCGAGACCATGTAGGTTTTACATTCCCTGTGGAATACTAGTTTGTCTAGGTAATCATACCCAGATTTTGGATTGTAGATTCCCAGATCTGAGTTTTAAAAAGAGAATGGCTTAAAAAGAAAGAAAGAAAGAATAAGAAACACATTATTTGAATGTAATATGATGTGATGTGATATGTGTGTGTGTGTGTGTGTGTGTGTGTGTGTGTAAAGAAATCATCAAACATGAATTATTTGAAAAGCCAGAAAAGATTTTATGTACAAAACTCATAATAACTGAATAAAATAAAATGTATCCTGGAATGGTAATTATTGTGAGAGAAAGGACAGATTTTTAAAAAAATAACTTCTTGAAAACATTGGGGATTTAAATCCAGAGCCACACACATGATACGAAAATGATCTATCTTAAACTAAACTACATCCCCAGCCTTAAAACCATTTTTAAAAATAATGTCACAAAAAGTTAGAATAACTGTTTTAATCAAGACATTTAGAGTCTGGTGTCCTCTAATATTAAAGAGGAAAAAAGCAGAAAAAAAAGAAAAGGATAATGTCAGTAATATCTAAATATCTATTATATTCCTTTAAAAATTAAAAATTTACTCTAGGTTCTATTCCTGTTGCACTTTCCATGTTTTACAAAAGTCAATTATCACATTGAGTACCCCTGTCCTATCAGAAATTAATTTTGTATAGAGAATGATATCAAATACACACACTGTTTTATCATTAGGATGGAGGAGCTATCCATCATGAATAAGCTTTCCTGTTGAGTCTCCATTACCCTAAATAGCCATCTCTGCCCCTCAGAGATAGCCATTAGGAAATGTAGGAAGAGGTTATTAGAGAAGAGGAAGGGAGAGCAACTACTAGATTGTTTCATAAATTTATTATGTCAAAAGTCAGTTGATGTTTCAGAATCAAGATTTTTATTTGTTATAAGGTATTTAAAGGATTTGGGAGAAATTCGAGTTATCTATATGAGGATCCCCTTCTCAGCATTTCTTGGAAAATTTATATATTTTTCCTAATCCTAATTTTGAGAGAAACCAATTGAGAAATCAGAAATGAGAAGATAATTCTCCAGTGAGAATTAAAGCTAACTCATCCCTGTAGAAATATAAAAATTTTGAATAATCCATTTATGTCAAAATGCAAGCAAGAGAAAAAAACATGCCATCAGATGAAGCAGAAGACTATGGGTAATATTTGTAGAAATTATGTTTTCCTAGTGTGTCTACAAATCCTATTTTCTGTTGCTACAAACTGGGTCTGAGATCCTGGCTTGGCTACTCAGAGTTGTCTGGAATTTCCTGATCTTGAGTTAGAGGTACAGTTTTTCTTTCTTTTCTATTGCATTATTGTAGGTAAGTTCAGAGTTCTAGCATACATGGTGATTTGTTATATAAAAAAGCTGAAGGATATGTCAACACAATGACAGAAACTGTGACAAGAAACTGAGAAACTGAAAGAGAAAATCAAGGCAGATCCAAATGGGTGATGCTGTTAGATATTGGAGATTCAGCTGAAAATGAGCCCAACTGCACCCATTATTTGAAAGTTACTACCATGTATGCCTCTTGCCTATTCTTTTGCTGTTTAATTAAAGTTTGTTTGAGTTGGTCTTTTATCATTTGCAAGTAAAAGGAACTGCTATGGCATGGATAAGTGTCCCATCAAAGTCCAAACATAAAGGCTTTGTCCTTAAGGTACAGTATTATGTGGTGCTATGGACCTGTAAGAGTGAAGTCTAGTGGGAGGATTAGGTCATCAGTTTGCCCTCAAAGAGGACTGTGGGAGACTCCTGGCTCTCAGTGTCTCTATGCTTCCCATCACATGGTGTGAGCACCTTCTTGGACATGAAGTCTTGCAATGACATGCCACATTCACCAGAGGCTGCAACCTCTAGGGCCATTCATCTTAGACTTGAACCCTCAAACCTATGAGGAGAAATAAACTGTCATTTTCCTCATAAGTAACCTGTCTCAGGTGTTACATCATGGTGACACAAAGCTGACTAAGACAGGAACCTTAACAAATATTAACTATTTCTCTTTTACAAAGGCAGCATTTTTCCTATTCCAAAACTGAGGGAGTTTATGAGCAACCCATTTCTAAATTAAATACATTTGGCAATATATTAGTAAATAATTTCTCTGTTTTGTTTCATGAATTATTACTAATCCTGTGTGGACTTTCCTAGTATTCTTTAAAATATAAGTGATATAGAAAAAGCTTACATTTATCACAAGTTATCTTCATATTTATTTGAACAAAACCAATATTGATTTATTTTCTGAATTCAAAAGAAAACAATAGGCATATCCTCTTCCATTATACATTTTTTTATGCTTGTTCATTAATGTAGACCCCAACTTTTTGCTGATGATGACAACACAATCTATTGCATTTTCTATGTTTCTCCTTCCTTTTGATTTTACAGGTAACATTATAATCCCACTCATCATCTCCCTAGTTTCCAGAAAGCACAATCTCCTTTTATTCACACCCCACTGTCCACATTCCCCACACCTTCTTGCCTCCCCAGAAGTCATTTTAACATGTTTCTTATGTACCTCTTTTCTTCTGTGTGTCAATTATACATTCCCTCATAGTTTCTTCTTTCTAGAACTTTGTTCTCCTTCAGTCATTTTTGCAGCTCGTGTATTCTGTGAACATTCATATGCATCTTCCACCTGGGGCTCCTGCCACTCCACAATATGCCACACACACACCACAAAACATGGACTCTGCCTTCAACAAGCAGCAAGTTCCCTTCCCTAACTTTAAAGATAAGCAGAAAATTTTAACCAAAGGAAACAGAAAATATGAGGGACCTCCAAATAAATTTTGATCTCTATTTCAATTTCCTGTTAATTCTTTCAAAGTATTTATATATGTTTTTCATAGAGTCTGTTCAGAAACGTCTCACATGGCCAAGCACATGAACCAGGCACACAGAGCACAAGCTGTACCTTCTTGTAGTTCACCATAAAGCAGTGGTCAGGTGAGAAATGAATCACTCTCTTCTAGCATCCCATCTTTCTCTGACTTGCTTCTATTTTTCTGGGACTGCAACTTCCAATTAAAAAAATTGTATTTAGAATTCACTTCACACTAATTTTGAAAGATTCTTCAGAGTGAGTAAACATGCATTGTCGCAAACTGTGAATTGTTATTTTGTGTACCTAGAAATTTTGTTGTTATGATATTATGTTTCTTTTTATCACTGAACATTTGATTTTTAAGATGCATTCATGAACCCATATATTCAAGTATTCTATTGCTTCTAATTGGTGCATAGTACTCTCATTGCATTTCACATATCTGTTTGATGATAGATTTCCTCCAAAATGCTTACTACCACTAGTAACTCCTTGATAAATATTCTCAAATTTGTCGGGGCCTATATTGATGAGACAAGTTTTGTAAGATTTATATTTAAAAGTAGATTGGCTGAATTTCTGTTTATATTTAATTCTACAGTGCTTGCTCACTCTGTTAGTTTTTGGTCACTGTGACCAAAAACAACTAATGAGGAAAAGTTTATTTTGGCTGATGGTTTCAGAGAATTCAATCCATGGTTGCAGGCTCCAGCTCTCTAGACCTGCAATGAGGCAGAACATCATATTGGAAGGGGATGGCAGAGGAAATTTCAATTCAAGACAGCCAGGAAGCAGAGAGGAAGGGAGAAAGGGACCAGGGACAAGATTAATCCTCCCAAGACAAGCTTTAAGTTACCCACTTCCTCCAACTATGTCTGATCTCCCAATTATCCCATTCAATTTATTAATCTAGTCAATGGATTAAGCCACTGATGAGGTCAGAGCCCTCATGATTCAATCATTTCCTAAAAGCCTCACCTCTGAACATTACTGTATTGGAGACCAAATCTTTGAGTGCATGAGCCTTTGCAGGACATTCCAGATCCAAACCATAATGTCTGATGCATGCATAGGTCTACATCTCCCCTGGTACCTTAGGACAGTTCAGTAGTCACACATCACTGCAGCTCCAGGGAACATTGAGCTCTCTAATATAAAATGATATTTCATTGTTGGTTTAATTTACATTTTATTTTATTTTTTTTAGAGAGAACTTTTTTTAATATCTATTTTTTAGTATTTGGCGGACACAACATTTTTGTTTGTACGTGGTGCTGAGGATCGAACCCGGGCCGCACGCATGCCAGGCAAGCGCGCTGCCGCTTGAGCCACATCCCCAGCCCTACATTTTCTTATTGTTAATATTTGAATACTTTGCTGACAAGGTAACCATTTAATTTTCTTTTTCTATAAATGGCTTCTTCAAATATATTTCATATGTTTTCCCATTTTATTGTTGTTCCTTTTTTGCCTCTGTTTTGCAGAATTTCATTTCTGGCAATTTTCTCTACAAGAAGCACCATCATCTGTCCATTAATTTAACTGAACAGACATCCTTTCTTTTTGATATTAAAAAAAAATATTCATGCTTCTGTCTCTTCACATATTTTACCTCTCCCTGCTTCCATCTTTTTCTCTATTTCCCCTCCTTTCTATGTCCCTTTATTTCTCTGTTTCTTTCTGTCTCTGTCTCTGGTCTTTATCTCTCCTTTCCTTACTCTCCCTCTCTCTCCCTTCCTTTCTCCCTCCCTTTCTATAGTTTGTGTTTTTTGGGGTCTCATTTAAAAATATCTATTTGACTATCCAGGAAAAATGTTCTTCTACATTTTTTTCTTAAAAAGCAATGACAACAACAACAACAACCTAATTTAATTAAAAGTTTCTATTATTTGTATATATTTTATTTTATATATGTATGTCCTTATTGTGTCTAGTGTATACGTGGTGTTAAGTGGAGAGCCAGGCATTGAAAAATATCTACTATACCATCCATCCCTCCATAGTGAATGGAGGAAACCATTTGTCAAAACACAAAATATTATGTAATAAATAATATTATCTTTGTTTTTGAGATTTTCATTTTCTTAGCTTGATCATATTGTCCCTTTATCTTTCATTATTATAATGTTTCATTCCTAAGGCATTTTAATAAATTGTAATATTTTATGGTAGTTTACTTACCCTTCCTTAATATTCTTTTTCAGGGATGATTTTGTTGATTAAAAATCCATCTCTTCAATGTTTATTTTATATTTTCCATGTTCTGCAAATAATGTTGCATAAGTATTTTAATTTGTTAACATTTATATTCTTAGATTAATTTGAGAAATATTCAAATTTTCTTAAAATTTTTCTTCTAATATAAGAATATGTAAATTATCTAGATCATCATCTATGTCTTTAATCAATACATTAAAATTGGGTATATGAGAATATTTTTTAAAGTTAGATCTTTTGTTGGCTTTTCTGAAGTTATAAGTGTTATCTTTTTGCAGTAGAATTCTGTAAGTTGATCTGATTTTTCATGACTCCTCTTATTGTTGATTTTTGTCATTTTGGATGATTACTCTTATTGTCCTATTTTTCTATACTTTCCCATTTTTGATGCTTACTCTTATTGTTCTAAATTTTTCTGTACTTTCTCTTCCCTTACAAAATATACACTTTTTATTTGTCTTTACTTGATTATTATGTATGTCACTCTATGTTTTAGGATCAAGCTTTCCATTTGAGATGAACATGTTAGAACCAGCAGAATTATGTTGAACATATGTGAATGTCCAGAACACGTACATTTTTCCCCTCTTAAAAGAAATGCACCAAGATTTTCTCTAATCATATTGATTGCTATAAATTTTGGAATGTGGCCTTATTGAGATGAGGTCATTATTCTTTCCTTCTTCTTTACTAAAAGTTATTAAAAAAACTTTTAGGTATACGACTGTGTCATGTATTTGTCTTCATCAAATGTGAAAATTAAACATTTTAATATGGTGAACTATGATAATGGGTTTTCTGGTCTATCCTCATGTTTTTGCATAATTTAGTAAAAACCTTTACATAATGACTTTTTAAAATATACTTTAATTCAGTAGATATTTTATACAACAATTTTGTATCCATTTTCAAAGTGAAATCAGCTATCAATATTTTAAAGTTTTATTTTCTCTATGTTTGTAGTCTACATTACATGAATCTCAGAATGAGTTATAGAGTTTATATTCTTTTCCTAATTTACATACATATTTTAACTGTGTTTTAATATGATCTACGTTCTTCAAAATTTGTACATATAGACATCATTTCATGTTTTTTTATTATTCATATTGCTTCAGCTTTGAAAATTGTGGGATTTTTAAGTTGGCGTCTGTAAGGAGGTGTGCATTTGTGTGTATTTTGTGCATTTCCATAGATTCCCGTATTAAATATTCTCTGACTGAGTCCTAGAATCAGCCATTTCACACACAAAAAAAAATTGATTCACATTTATTGTAGAATAAATTAGAAATCAAGACACAGATGCCTGGTGTGTCCATTGCAATTGGAGTGTAGCTGCTTCCAGAGCCTTTCACCTACAAGAGTAAGAAGAAAAAAATATGTGCATTAACTCATGTATAAACATAGTCTATAACTCTGTCTATGTGTGGGCATCTGTGTCCATTTTAAGCAGTTCATACTGATTTCTATGACTCTAATTCATTTCCAAAGGAATCATTCCAGCCTTCTCCACTGTTCTATCTGTAATATGCCACTCCAATAGTAGATAAACCTGACTTTTATCATTTGCCATCCACTTCTTTAGTGGTTCAATTATAGATGTATATATAATAGTATCATTTTTTTATCTGTTACTTTGTGGGAAACTGCTTCTTCAGCTAGATCAAAACCTTTCTGTGCAGTTGTTTTATCTTTGCTGTTGCAGAGTCCACTCATTTCCATAGTTACTACATCAGTACATTCCTCCATCACCCACTACCATTCCCAATGATGTTATTCCATGCATCGATGTAATCAACCTAAAAGGCTTCTTTTTGTTTGTGCCATTTTGCATTATAAATTGTAAAATTGTTGGGTATATTAAATTGAGTTAAATTGTTGGGTATATTCTTCATTCCATTTGGAGATCTGAAAACAATTAGTTTTCAACTCATATTCATAAAGGTTCATATTTTGTTTTGCAAAGTTCTATGAATGTGACAAATTCATAGTGTCACCATTAGACTATCATATGGGTTAGCATCACTGCTATAAAAAATTATTTGTGTTTCATCCAATAACTCCTTGTAACCATTCCATAAACACCTAGCAACAATGGAATATTTAACTCTCTTAAAATGGTGTTTTGTAGAAAGTCACATAACTGAACTCATATGATTTTTAATCCTTAAAGATGCATGCCTTTCTCTTAGCAATGTATTTTAAAACTTCATCTATAATATAATAACTCACCTTTCTTTTTGTCAGTCCATACTATTGTATTTTATGGTTACATCATAGTTAATTAATTTACCTATTGAATTTAATAGGTAATTGACATTTTGGATGCTTCCAGGTTTTGGTGGACATGACTAACGTTGCTGAACACACAGTATGCAGATTTTTATATGGGTAAACATTTTCAAATCAGTTATGTAAATACGAAGGGCATAATCATTGGAGTATATGAAAAGATTTTGCTTTGCTTTGTAAGAATTGGTCACGTTGTATATCATGATGTTTGTATCATTTGCATTGCCAACAGCAGTGAAAGATAGCGCCTGTTATCATCCACGTCAGCAATTTGTATTTTTACATTGTTTTTAATTTTAATCAATATAATAGTTTCATAGTTCTATTTCATTATTGTTTTAATTTATAAATTCCTAATGAGACATGATATTGGGATTCTTCTTATCAGATGCTTATTTGTCATTTTTACCTTTCTTGGGTGAGTTATTTTTTTCAAACATTGTGCCCAGATTTTAATTAGGTTGTTTGCTTTTTTGTCTTTTTTTATTTGTTCTTTAAGGTTATACAGGACAGTAGAAAGTATTTTGGCATATCATACATACATGGAGTATACCTTAACTTCCCATTATTGTGGTTGTACATGATGTGGAGTTACACTGTTGTGTATTCATATATGAATATAGGAAAGTTATGTTCGATTCATTCTACTGTCTTTCCCATTCCCATTGCCCACTCCCTTCTCCCACTACCCTCTGTCCAATATGGTGAATCTCCATACTTCCCTACCTCCTGCCTATTGTGAATCAGCATCCCCATGTCAGAGAGAACATTCAGCCTTTGGTTTTGAGACATTGGCTTATTTAAATTAGCATGATAATCACCAGATCCATCCATCTACTGGTAAGTGCCACAATTTCATTCTTCTTAATGGCTGAGTAATAGTTCATTGTGCATATGTACCACATTTTCTTTATCCATTCATCTGTTGAAGGGTACCTATGTAGGTTCCATAGCTTAGTTATTGTGAATTGAGTTGCAATAAACATTGATGTTTCTGTGTCACTACAGTATGCTGCTTTTAAGTCCTTTGGACCAAGAAGTGGAATAACTGGGTTGAATGGTAGTTTCATTCCAATTTTTCTGAGGAATCTGCATACTGCCTTCCAGAGTGGTTGCACAAACTTTTTCATATATTTGTTGACTAAACATATTTCTTCTGTGAAGTGTTAATCCAGTTCCCTTGCCCATTTATTGTTTGTTTCTTGTTTGTTTGTTTTGTTGTTGTTATTTCTTTCTTTCTTTCTTTCTTTTTTGAGTTCTTTATGTATCTTGGAGATTAGTGCTCTACCTGAGGAGAGGATGGCAAAGATTTTCTTCCATTCTGTAGTCTGTCTTCACATTCTTCATTGTTTCATTTGCTGCTAAGAAGCCTTTTAGTTTGATTACATCATATTTATTGATCTCTGATTTTACTTTTTGTACTTTAGGAGTGTTGTTGAGGAATTCAGTTCCTAGGCCATCCTGATGTAGATTAGAACCTTTGTCTAAAGAATGAGATAATTGTATTTATGTGGATTTGTCTTTGTTTCTTCTCTTCTGTACCATTGGTCTTCATGTTTGTTTTGAATGCAATTGATTTATGGGTGTAAGATCCCTCTTTTTTTTTGTTCACCCACCTTGCTGAGAAGCTGCCTCTCTGATTTCTTGGTTTTATGCCTCATAACAGCCAGGAAAGTGACTTCCTGCAGTATGCCATCTTGAAACCCTCCAGTTTGTTTGCACATTCTTGATACAAATCTTTTATCCAATATGTTCTACAAATATTTTTACCTGTCTGTGCTTTGACTTTTCATTTACTCAATAGTATCTTTCACAAAGCACATAGTTTTTATTTATTAATAAGTCCAACTTGCCACATTTTGCTTTCATGGATCATATATATGATCTTATACTTAATAACTCATCACTAAATTCAAGGTCAAAAAAAGTTTTCTCCTGTTTTCTTTTAGAATTTGTATGCTGTTGCATTACACATTTAGGTCTATGATTCATTTTTAGCTTTATTTATAGATGTGAGATTTGTGTGTGCATTCATGTATATATATACATTTCATTTGTTCTAGCACCATTTATAGAAAAGGCTATCCATTTTACATTGAATTCCTTTGTCCCTATGTCAAAGAACAGTGTATAATATTTGCATGGACCTCTGTTCCGTCATATATATTGGTGAAGAATATATATATTGGTAGAAGACTGCACCCCATGGATATATAAATATAACTTCAAGAATATATATATTCTTTGCCAATATAGTCTTCTTTTGATTAATATAGTTTTATAGTAAACTTAGAAATTCTATAGTGTCTGTCCTATCAAATTTTTCTTTTCAATTTTCAGTGTTATATTGGCTACTCTAGATCTTTTGTCTTTCTACATCAGTTTTAGAATCGATTTGTTAATATCTAAAAAACAGATGACATTGTTATTAGGGTTGTGTTTAATCTATATGGATGAGTTTGATAGTATAATATATAAGAAATATCTATTTTTGAATGCATGCAAACATTACCATTCCATTTATTTAGATTTTTTTAAAATTTCTTTCACTAAAGTTTTATAACATTTTACAAAAAAATGTTTGTGTTTCTGTGTGTGTATGTATGTGTATGTGTGTGTATGTATGTGTATGTGCGTGTGCGTATGTGTGTGTGTGTTTGTGTGTGTGTGTGTGTGTGCATGTGTAGTTGGATTTCTGCCTGGCTTAATTTGTTAATGATCTTTTTAACATTGAAAATCATAATTTTCAATGCAAATATATGAAAAAGTGCTGGGAGCCATCAGCCAAGTAGGTATGACAAATTCCTTGCCAGCTTACTCCCATGCTGTCTAGTGGAAGGACTTCTGAAAGGTGACCTTGCTCAAGGACCAGGGCAGGATCCGTGTTTAGGGTGTTCCCCCTTTAGAATAGGGCAGTTTAGCATAATAGGAGAGATTTGGGAGAGAGTGGATTAGGGCAGAGTGTGGATTTGGGAAAAGAACGTGGATTCCCCCAGAACGTGTTTGTAGATGGCTGGTGTGAGTTCGGGGATAAAGAATTGCTGTTTGAATCTACAAGCTGTGTGGAGACTCATGATTTGTGCCCAGCCAGAGACTGCGGCAAAAAAGCAATTAAATTTTCTATATTTATCTCAATTTGTGATTTGCCATGTACTTACTTTCAAGCTATATTTTGGTTGATTCTTTGGGATTTTCTACATAGACAATTATGACATTTGTAATACAGGCAATTTTATTTCCTTATTTCCAGTAGGTATACATTTTATTTTCTATTTTTTTATTTGTCCACTATTTACAACTCCATTACAATGTGGTGAGAGAGAACATCTTTGTTCCCAGCTTTAGAGGAAAAACATTCAGTTTCTCATCATTAAGTTTAATGTTAGCTGTAGGTTTTTGTAGCTGTTCTTTATCACTTTGAACAAATTTCTCCCCTCATCATAGTTTGATAAAAATTTTTTATCAGAGATGAGCAGTGGATACTGTCAGTTCTATTTTTTGCTATTTTTCTTTCTTTTCTTTATTTACTTTTGTGGTGATGAGGATGGAACCCAGTGCCTCATACATTTTGCATCTTTTGATTTGATCATAATGTATTTTTCTTTGGTCAGTTGATGCAATGGATTATATTGATTTCCTAGTGTTGAACTAGCCTTGCATACCTGGAATAAAGCCCATTTTCCTGTGATGTATAATTCTTTCTGTACATGGCTGCACTTAATTTACTAATATTTTGTCAAGGAGTTTTGCATCAATGGTCATGAATGGTTATATTTTGTGGTTTTCCTTTCTTGTAATATCTTTATCAGGCTTGTCTCAGTGTAATGCTGACCTTGCAGAATGATTTAGAAAGGGTGGCCTTTGCTGCTCTTTCCTAGAAAGGATAACTGGTATCATATCTCCCTTGAATGTTATGTAGAATTGATCAGTGAACAATCTTAGGTCATTTATATTGGGAAGAGTATTAATTATTGATTAAATTTCTGTCAGAGATGTTGGTTTAATTGTATTCTATTTCTCCCTATGTAAATTTTATCTATTTTCATCTTACAAGAAATTTGTCTATTTCATCTAAATTATCATATTTGGGAACTTAACATTGTTAATGATATTCTTTATTATCTTTTAATGTTTAATGATAAACACTCAGTTGTGTTTAGCCTTCCTTCATTTACACTATTGGTAATTCATATCTTTACTCTTTTTTCTTGTTTGTTGACTTTTTCAGTGATATTGTTTCTTCAGAGAAACAAGGGTCACAACTCTGAGACACAGTTCTACCTTTTGTTTTTTATTGATTTTTTTTTATAGTTTTCCTTTTTGCAATTTTATCAATTTCTGCTGTGATTTCTATTCTTTTCTTCTACTCTCTTGAGATTTAAATAGTTCTTTTTTCTCTAATTCCTAAGATGTAAGTTTAGATTATGGACTTTAATTTTTTTAATTCTCTATATTCCTCTACACATCAGCTTTTGTTGCATTGCACAAATTGGAATAACATATATTTTCATTATCATTTATTTATAAATTTAAAAATTATTTTATGAAGTATTGGTCCAAGTGTCATCTAGAAGTATGTTGCTTAATTCTAATTGTTTGGATACATTTCCTCTAATTTTACAATTGAACTCCTTTATAATTGGAGGATGTGTGTGTGTGTGTGTGTGTGTGTGTGTGTGTGTGTGTGTTTTGTGATATTATATGTGTCAACTTGATAGCGCAAGGCCATGCCTGTGAGGGTGATTCTGGAAAAGAGCATTTCAATCTGTGAACTGAGTAAACCAGACTCCCTTCCAATGTGGATGGGTGTTATTCAATTCACAGAGGGCTTAGTACAGAAGAAGTCAGGGAAAGATAAAATTCGTCCTCTGATTAAGATCAGTCTTTAGCTTTCGAACATTTTTGGAAAACCAATGAATATAATAATATTGGCTACGTGTTCCTAATATAGTTGGAAAACCTGTTTAAAAAAAAGAGAGACTGAACTCAGGCATTCAAAACCCGCACACCCCCCCCAAGTACATTGGAAAATTTTTCTATGTATACTCTTCAGGAGAACTGATCACCTATAGCCAAAGGAAAACAATTGCTAAAAATCAAATGCAGAAGCAGAATCGTATCTTGCAACTGGTTAAATGACACATACTGATGAATGAACACTCACATACACCATGCCCTATTGGTTTTGTTTGTCTGGGAAAAAAAATCTGACTAAACTAATACAGATCCCCTAACATATTAACCATAGTTTCCTGAATGATAATTCTGAGTCTGGCTCTAATGTTTGCTGTATCTGTTAAGATCTTTTCCCTTAAATTTTGCCAACCCTTGTAATTCTATATTGAAAGTCAATCATACTGTATCAGCTAATAGGAACTCAGATAAATAACCCTTTCCTGTGCATCTCTCAATCTGGCTATGACTTGTATAGGACTTAATATTTGCTGTTGCTAGAGGCACCAGAGGATTCAAATACCTCCAGTGTTCATGTTTGTGCTTCCTCTCTTGACTTGGGTGTTTTCTCAAGAGTGTGTTCCAGGGACAGCCTGCATCTTGCAGCTCTTTCAGCGCCAGTGTGCCACTGGAGTACTGGAGCCCTTCAGTGTGGAGGTGAATTTGGGGAAAAGGGCAGCCTCTAATCTTATGATCAAATCTGTCTTCTAGTGAACCTGTATTGGAGTTCTGATTTTCACAATGGTTTTTAGTAGTATAGCTTCCCTCTTCTTAGGTAAAATAGGCTAGAGGGACCTTTTGTGTTAGGAAAATTCACGTGGGATGAGTCTGCTAAAGTCTTTTCCCTAAAGAACATTACTTTGAAATGAATTTTGCTCTCTATGCTAGGGCCAGAGGGGATCTCTCTTGACATTTCAATGTGAGAATATGTTAGAGATTCTAGATGTAAAACTTCTGAAAACGTTCAGATTCCTCCAAGTTTGAAGCTCCGGGGAGTTTCTTATTTTCCACACTGATCTACACTTAGCCTCCAGTGATTCATCAATGTTACTGGGTTTTTTTGTTTTGTTTTTCTGAAGTTGCAATTTATGTTTACCTTCAAGTTTAGGGCTCCCCTGGCTTCTGCTCTAGGTAAACTGATCTCAGCTGTGATTCTGGACTCACCTACCTGTCTCTAGATTTTGTGGTGGAACTGGTCCTCCAAGCACCATTCCTTGATGAATCCAAGAAATCATTGATTTTTTTTTATTTGTTCAGCTTTTTCTTTTAAATATGGGAGTCAAAGCTCTCACACTCCTTTCAGGTAGGAGTTGAAACAAGAAATCTCTATGTTTCTTACTTTCATTCTTCTTGTTCTACCAACATCTGAGAAAGATATATTGAGGTTTTCCACTAAAAATGTTGATCTATAAATTTTTTAGTAGTGCTATCTGTTGTTCAATATATTTTGAAGCTGTATTCTGTGATTATATTTACAGTGTTGTATTTCTTTTTTACCAGTATATTACATCAGTCTTTGCTCCTTATGAAATTTTGGGTTCTCAATTTTATTTTGACAGAATGTAAAATTTCTAACACATACCCTCCCCCCAGTATTGGCCTGGTACGTCATTTTGAGTTTTCAACATTTGTCTTTGTTTTGAGTATATTTTTTATAGTGCACACAGTAATATGATTCTAATTTAATCTGAGAAACAGTGGCTTTAATTATCTTATTTACTAAGTTCTATATTATAATCTAACTTTTGGCATCATGTTTTTATGTTTTCTATTTAACCTTTTTCATTTTCAATGGCAGGTAATATTTATTTGCCTTGACTAAAAAGGTACAAATCTTGTTTTCATGTGGGATTATTGTGATATAATTCACATACAATACAATTCACTCATTTAAAGGCACGTTATTTTTATCTTTACAAGGTGGATCTTGATTTAAAGTTCATTAATTTCTTAAGCCATAAAGAGCTGCTTTGAGATTGATCAATCCTTTATTATTGTTTATGACAACTAATGTCCATGTATCAGTATGTAAAAGAATAAATCAGTTTCTTCATTACAACAGCAATAACTTACTAAAACAGAAACAAAACTTACCTTTTTATGAATGACTGATATTGTGGATTTTAAGTATCTCCACCTTTCATGGGCAAGTCTGTTCCTAATCTCAGTTGTTATGGAGTTATTTAAGAACATAAATATATCAGAATAAAAATTTCAGTTGCTATACAAGAAATACAAATACAAGGGGTCAATTCCTTAATTTAAAAAAGCACAAAATAAGGTTGGAGACAGAAAAGAACATGCAGTTTGACCCAGAGATCTAGATGTAGCTACATTAAATAGATACTAAAGTACTGAAATTAGAAAGCAACAATAATTACAACAGTTGGCTAGGGTTATTGCAAAATTGACACTAACATAAGTAAATATATATGCATTTTTATGCATATATTATATATAGTTATTTTTTACTGTTGCAAATAGTTTTATATTTGAGTTATAAACTCATTATGTGCTCATGATGAAATATATAAAAAATACAGATGTCATCAAACAAAACATTCAATATTTGAAATTCAATATTTTTATTATTTTTACTGTAGAAATTAATTATTTTATTAAAATCAAAATAGTACACAAAAAATGTAGAGTGCCTTAAATTTTCATGCCTCTAAAAATAGTAAAGTATAGCTTTTATCATCGCATTATTTTTTTATCTTTTCTTACTTATTGGTATTATATATTGATATTGTTAGAAGTTAAAATATGATTCTTCAACAAATTAAATTAATAATTTAATTGTATTCTGATTCTTTTTTAAAGGTATATTTCTAGAATGAGAATAATTTGATTTTAATGTCAATATTTTATATTATTTAAAGTGGATTATCTTGCAAAAAATGCTAATTTATATTCCCATCAACATAACATTTTATTGTTTTTTTTGCTATACTCTCATCAATATTTGTTAATTTTAAAGATAGGAAACAACAAACCATTGATGGCATCACAGTATAAACCAACATATTTGAGTATCAAAGTAAAGCTTGCATTATATTGAAGAGCTTAGGCCTAACACATGATTGCCTGAAGGTCAGAACTTAGGGTTGAAAATATAAAATTTAGAATTAATTTCCTCTCTCTTTATTACTTCTATTTCTCCCTACCACAGCAACTTTCTGACTTCTCTCACTCTGAACTTTGGGTCCTGGAAATGAGAGGAAGAAGAATAGTGTAAATGTAGATCTGGCAAAATAGATCAAACACGCAGTTCCTCCTGAAAGGTTCTTTATCCCTGCATCAACTATCCATGTCCCCGTACATATGCATTCACCTCAAACGTCTGCAGAATCTATTCTCTAGCTCATTTCTTTTTGAGTATGAGGCATTGGAATGGAACTAACCATGAGATTGAGACAGTCAAAGTGAATTTAGGAATTGCCCTTAGTGGTGACAGAAACAATTCAAGAATGGCAAAGCAGGATGCTGCTGAGTGTCTGGTAGTCTGAATGCACTCCCCTTAGGGCCCTGCATGATTAGGAGGCAGAAGAAGAATGCAATGCTGTTCAACTTCACTTTATGAGCCTGTAGCCTGCTTTTGTCACCTCAATTTCAAAAAGTAATCAATTTACTAACAAATTTTCCAAAGGAACTATATACATCAG
Source organism: Callospermophilus lateralis (assembly GCF_048772815.1). Classification (NCBI taxonomy): domain Eukaryota; kingdom Metazoa; phylum Chordata; class Mammalia; order Rodentia; family Sciuridae; genus Callospermophilus; species Callospermophilus lateralis. The sequence continues at coordinate 239,738 of NW_027512584.1, read as the reverse complement.
CTGAAAGTACTTCTATAAAGACCTCTCTCAAACAGAATCAGAGTAAAGCATTTCAGTGAGTATTGAAGGTGGAGGGACACATTTTAATTTACTGACCTCTGACCAGGGAACCTATTGCTAAGTCTTTGCATGATGAGTCACACCTCTGCCTCCACTGCCCAAAATAACAGTTCCTTACTTTGCACACAATAAGATATGCTAGAATGTGCACAGGAGGATGTGGAAGCCAAGCAGATTCTACTGTTTCCTTACTATGAATTTTTGAGCAAACCAGCTAACATATCTGAAACTCATTCTTCATATCTGAAAAATCATAGAATAATCACAACGAGGAATGATTTGCAAGAGTTAAAATGTGTCATTTTTCAAAGTGCTTTTTAAGGGACTTAGACTACCCATTGTGGTTTTTCTTTTGTTTTGTTTTGTTTCTCTAGGTAGTCCTCTGGCAAGTCCTCACATTGTCGCCTCTCCTACCCCTAGCACGCCATGGTCTCTGCCATTTGAAATCAGTTGCAAAACCAAGCAGATTCAAAGGCTAAATACATTTTTAATGCTCAGAGTTGGGAGTCTTGCTTCTGACTGCCCTGAGAGAAATTTTTTTTTGTCTCTGCATGATTGCAGAAATTACACTCAGAAGAATTGGAGGGACTTGAAGCCAGTGCACTTGTCAATGAAAATGCCAGTATTTTAAAAATATGGAAAAGCTGCATTTTCCAATGGAAATACACACACAAACACACACATACACATACACATTACCACTTCCATCACTAAAATATTAGCTATTCACTTTCCAAAGTCAAAATAAAGTACTTATATTTTAATCTCATTGTTATTTTCTTGTGATTTTTTTTCTTTTTTTTACCTGAGGTAAATATATCGAATTTCCTCCCTAACCCATACAAATGCCTGTAACTCTCACCTCCTCTTTGATGACTCTGAAGGAATGGCTAACTTCACTGAGGACTTTCTACCTGACAGAGGCCAAGTGTTCTGTACCTTCTCATCCTCAAAACTAAGTTGTCATCTTTTACCGTTATCGTCTTCAACACAGCAAACTTGAGTAACACTCTCAATAATTTTATATGGATATTAAGTCATACTTCTTCCTTGGTCTGAATCCAGAATCAATGATGTTACTTATTACTTTATTTTTTCCTTCAAGTTTGGCATGGTTTGAATATGAACAGGATCTCCAGAAGTTCGCAACCTGAAGACTTGTTATAGGAAAGTACTGAAAATTTAAGAGGTGGGGGTCTACTGGGAGATCCTTTGGTCATTGGGAGAGGGCATTCAAAGTGAATTTGGAACTTTGCATGTCCCTATCTCTCATGGCTTCCTGAATCTAGATGTGAGCATTTGCTTCAATATTCATTCTTACCATAATGTTTTGTGCCTACCAAGGCCCAAACCAAAGGGGTTGCCCAATCTTAGATTTGAAACTTCTGAAACGTGATTCAAAATAAGCCTCTTTTTAATTGATCAGCAGCCTGTGTCTGGTGTTTTATTGTTGAGACTCAAAGTTGACTAATACAATGTTTTTTATTACTAAATAATATTGACAGTATTTGACATACAGTGTACTTCTAGGTGCATAGGCACTGTTTTGTTCTTTACATGGATTATTTCATTTTATTCTTAAAACCATACAAGAAGATTAGAATTGTTTTTGCCATTCCCAATGTACAGATGAAAAAATGAAGAAATGGAGGCACAAATGTAGAGAGAATCTGACAAAGATCCCATTGCTCTTTACTGGAGAGACAGGATGCAGCACTCATCTTTCTCTTCCATGTAACCTGCACTCACACTCAAGATTGAGAACCACTGACCTCTCGTTACAGGCTGCCTTAGAACCCCTCTTCACCTTACCAAGGGACCACACACTGTGTGCTTGTCCATGCATTGGTCTCTGTGCCTGGGTCTGTGCTCCCCTTAGCTCTTCCTTGTGATGATTTGGATAAACTCCTTCATCCTCCATGGTCTCCAATATCACTTACACCTTATGAACTCTGCCTTCTCCCTTCCTTTCCCTAGACAACATTTAATTATTTCCACAGCACAATGATCAGGCTTCTTCTGTGCCAGTTTTCACATTATGTCACAATTAATTGTTTACTATTCTGTCCCTTCTTCCACATTATGAGCTCCTCAAAGAAAGGATAGCATTTTATTTATCTGCATTCTCTAATGTCTAAAAAAGGGACTGGTATATAGTAGATACGTGTTTAATTATATATCAAACTAAATTTGTGTAACTGCTTTAACTGTCCTTTTGAGTCTGTACCCAATAATGATTAGAAAAAAAAAAGAAATCAGAGGCCCCTGCACATAAATTTATTCTTATTAGAGAGGAGATTTTTTTAGTTCAGTAAAAATAACTGTTTGGTGTGACAGGTTACTACACCTGATGTCGTGATGCAATTTGGCTTGATGCTACTCTCTGATATTTTTTCCTCTCCCTCCATCCCTTTTTCTTCTCTCTCTCTCTCTCTCTCTCTCTCTCTCTCTCTCTCTCTCTCCTCTCTCCTCTCTCCTCTCTCCTCTCTCCTCTCTCCTCTCTCCTCTCTCCTCTCTCCTCTCTCCTCTCTCCTCTCTCCTCTCTCTTTCCCCTTCTCCCTACATTCCTTAACTGTTTGTTTCCTTGGTCTTTTATTTTTGGCTATTTGTCAAATTACCCATTCTCCTTGAAGCTACCATGTGTTGTGATTCAGGCACCAATTTTAGAATCATCTATTATAAAATCTTATATTTTTGTTTCTTTCATTATTGTTTATATTACTTTGTTCATATGTTCCAAATTTTCACTTATTGTAAGATGTAAGAGAGACCAAATACGATGGTGATTGGTGTATGAAAACTTAATATACTGGTCCTGCAACAATTTTGTTGTTGTTCTTTTTAGTCATATATAAAAATAGAATCTGTTTTGATATAATTACCAGCGTGGAATATATATTATTCTAATTACAACCCCAGTCTTGTGGATGTACATGATAGTAAGATTCACTGCGGTGTATTCACATATGTACATAGGAAAGATGTGTCAGATGCATTCCACTGTCTTTCTTTTTCCCTTTCTACATTTCTTCTGTTCCTCCCTTTGTCTGCAACAAGCTTTCAACTTGATGTTAGAAGCTGCATCTGTCCCTATAAAGAAGCCAGGTAGTGCTGGGAAAGGAGTCCTGCTAGGGCAGCAGGCAATTGTAAAGGCCTAATAAAGCAATCATGCCCATTTTATGGTATTAGGTGATAAATGCCTGACATAAGTACATTAATCATCTAAGCATTTTGATGCCCCCTATGGTACTTGGCCTCCCTGGGTTAATTTGTCTTCCCCCTCTGTGTCTATTTTCCCTGGATGTTGACCTAATTACTATTCACCGTCAGGCCATTGTGCTCAGTAGGTCTGTGACTAGAGTTGCTACTTCAGTACTGTTCTTAAATCTTTCTCTGTTTCTCTTACTCTGGCTTTTGCCACTCCTACTATTCTACCTCAACTATCATTCTTTCCCCGACTTTCTCAATATACCAGGGGTCATGAATTATACCAATTCCAGCTTTTCACGTTCAAAGTTGCCTAAGTCTAGATGGTCTCATCTGGCACATGGTCTTTACTTTTGACTTAATGTCTAATCCTCAGAGTAAGACAATACTAGAGTAATGAACATATCCATATTACTTTTATTTTGATAACATAATAGAAATATCATGGGAATACACTAATCCTGTAGCTGATCCACAATCTGTTCTTTCAATGATTACTATAATCTTAGGCAAGTGATTGAAGCGGTCTTTGATTCAAAGTGATAAATGCAACTTTTCCTTTTTTTTTAAAATTTGTTCTAATTAGTTATACATGACAGTACAATGTATTTATGCACTTTGATATACCATAATAAATGGAGTATATCTTCTCATTTTTCTGATTGTACATGTTGTAGAATCACATCAGTCATGCAGTCATATATGTGCATAAGGTAATATTGTCTGTTTCATTCCTACCCCCATATGCCCTCCCCTCCCTTCACTCCCCTTCACTCCCTTAAACCTAATCTAAAGTAACACTATTCTTCTCTAGTCCCCCCTCCCTTATTGTGGATTAGCATCTGCATATCAGAGAAAACGTCTGGCCTTTGTTCATTGGAATTGACTTATTTCACTTAGCATGATATTCTCCAGAGTCATCCATTTACCGGCAAATGCCATAATTTCATTCATCTTTAAAGCTGAGTAACATTCCATATATATAGCATATATATATATGATAATGTAGACTTATATAGATACATATAGAAATGTCATGGGAATACATTAACCATATAGGTAGGTAGATAAATGGATGGATGGATAAATAGATACATAAATAGTTAGATAGATACCATAATTTCTTTATCCTTTCACCTGTTGAAGGGCATCTAGGTTGGTTTCATAGTTTACTATTTTGAGTTGAGCTGAAACATTGATGTGGCTGTGTCACTATAGAATGCTGATTTTAAAGTCCTTTGGGTATAAACTGAGGAGTGGAATACCTTGGTCAAATGGTGGTTCCATTCCAAGCTTTCTGAGGAATCTCCATACCACTTTTCATAATGGTGAACCCACCAGCAATGTATGAGTGTACATTTTCCCCATGTCCTCATCAACATTTATTGTTGCTTGAATCCTCCATAATTGTGATTCTGATTGGAATGAGATGAAATCATAGATCAGTATTGATTAGCATTTCTCTAAATGCTAAAGATGTTGAACATTTTTTCATATATTTAATGATTGATTGTATTTCTTCTTCTGTGAAGTGTCTGTTCAGTTCCTTAGCCCATTTATTAATTGGGTTATTTGAGATTTTTTTGTGTGTGCTAATTTTTTTGAGCTCTTATATATCCTGGAGATTAGTGCTTTACCTGTGGTGCATGTGGTAAAGATTTTCTCCCAATTTGTAGATGCACTCTTCACATTCTTGATTATTTCCTTTGCTAAGCAGCTTTTTAGTTTGAATTCATCCCATTTATAGATTCTCGATTTTACTTCTTGCATTTGAGGGGTCTTGTTAAGGAAGTCAGATCCTAGGCTGACATCATGAATATTTGTGACTACGTTTTTCTTCTATTGATGCAGGATCTCTGTTCTAGTGCCTGAGTCTTTCATCCATTTTCAGTTGAGTTTCATGAAGGATGAGAGATAGAGGTTTAGTTTCATTTTGTTACAGGTGGCTTTCCAATTTTCCTAGCAACATTTGCTGAATAGGCTCTTTTCTCCAGTGAATGTTTTTGGTGACTTTCTCTAGTGTGAGATAACTGTATTTATGTGGGGGTTTGTCTCTGTCTTCTACTCTATACCATTGATCTACATGTCTATTTTGGTGCTGATGCTATGCTGGTTTTGTTACTATAGCTCTGTAGTATAGATGAAGGTCTGGTATTGTGATGCCTTATGCTTCACTTTTCTTGCTAAGGATTACTTTGGGTATTCTCTTATTTTTCCAAATGAATTTCCTGATTGCTTTTTCTAATTCCATGAAAAATGTCATTGAGATTTTAACAGAAATTGCATTAAATCTGTATAAATGCTTTTGGAAGTATGGCCATTTTGACAATATTAATTCTGCCTATCTAGAGCAAGGGAAGCCTTTCCATCCTCTAAGGTCTTCTTCAATTTATTCCTTTTGGTGTTCTGTAGTTTTCATTGTAGAGTTTTTTCATGTCTTTTGTTAGATTGATTCCCAAGTATTTTATTTTTTCTTTGAGGCTATTAATAGTGTATCGGGTAGTTTTCCTAATTTATCTTTCAGTAGATTCATCACTGATGTATAGAAACATGTTTGATTTATGGGTGATTTTATATCCTGCTACTTTGCTGAATTCATTCATTAGTTCTATAAGTTTCCTGGTGGAGTATTTTGGATCATCTGTATATAGAAGAAAATAGTGATAGTTTGAGTACTTCTTTGCCTGTTTATGTCCCTTTAATTTTTTTTCTTCTGTCTAATTGCTCCTTAAAGTATTCCATAAAATAGAGAAGGAGGAAACCTCTCTAAACTCAATCTATGTGGCTAATATCATCCTGATACCAAAACCATATATAGACACATCAAGGGAAAAAAAAAACTTCAGACCAATATCCCTGATTTACATAGATGCAAAAGTTCTCAACAAAATTCCAGCAAATCACATAAAAAAGCATATTTAAAAGGTGCATCATGATCAAGTGTGGTTCATCCCAGGATACAAGGTTATTTGAACATATGGAAATCAATAAACAATTCACTATATCAATAGACTTAAAAACAAGATAGATGTTGAAAAATCATTTGACAAAATACAGCACCTCTTCCTGTTCAGAACATTAGAATAACTAGGGATACTAGAAACAAAACTGGAGATATATGCTGAATCCAAGGCCAACATAATACTAAACAGAAAAAAACTAAAAGCATTTCCTCCAAAAACAAACAAGAAAAGATTGCCTTCTTTCACCACTTTTATTCAACATCGTCCTAACCAAATGCAAGTTTTCAATATATAAACTCTTGTACTCAACCCTAGACTTACTGCAGGAGAATCTCTAAATATGGAATCCCAAGAATCAGTGTTTTTTAGATACTAAATTGGTACTAATTCTCACCCTTGGGTTAGAACAACTCAATTTTGACATCTCCAATGTCCCTTTCAGGAATAGAATGTTTCCTTATCAATGGTATTCACCTCTCCAGAATTTTGGAGCATTAGGTAAAAATGTTAAAAAGCATGCTTCATCCAAAATGCATAAATATTTTTTATCATGCACATGCATTAATGTGTTTTTTTATATTGTTTCAGGAAGGTAACATGCCTATTTGTATTTTCATTTTTTTAAATAAGAAGCACTAAATTTGAGTCATCTGGAAGAGTAACCACACATAATATTTTCTTTGTTCAAGCATTTGTTGCATAGATTTCTCAAAATCCCCAGAAGTCATTGTCAGTTTTCATTAATGGTAATTAATGGAACATTTTATGACTTCTAAGTAACTGAATTTCCCCTGAAAGACCAATGGGATTACACCCATCATCATACCTGGGTGTAAATGAAGTAACTTTTGTTCCCATGATAATAGCTCACATTTCCAGTCATGAAACTTCTAAACAGAAAAATCACTGGTACAACTGAGCTGCTTGCTGGAGGTGGGGGGAGAAATGTAAAGAAATGTATAAGGAGCAAGGAAAGTTGCATCACGTTGTTCGTTGTCCTCTGCTTGATGGGGTGAGTCTTTTCACTAATACTCAAGTTGAAAATTATTTTTCTCCTACAAAAAGATGAGGAAGTTTATATAATTTCTTCAACCACCATGCCACAGAGTAGAGCAGACAGAGCTGTCGTTAAAGGAAACTAGCACCTGCAATGATGCTTTACAGTCAAGGCATTGAATGAAGCGGAGCTTCTAACATAAAAATAGGAAATCAGAAAAGAGATGAATAGGGCTATGAATTTACATTGGAAGAAGAATATTATCTTGAAATCCTTATTTTTTTGCAACTGCAGACAGAATAAGAATTCTCTACCTTTTTTTTCCATTTCAATGTCACAATCTTGGAAATAGTGCATGTTGGACAAAATCAAGAACAGCACAGATAATTAACAAAATGGAACCAGAATAAAGTCTGGAATAGACTAAAGAAAAGAGAATATATTACAGATGCCCTGACAGGAGATTTTACTGCCTTATTAGGAGGCAAGATTTTAAATGAAAGCCCCACACACTGTATATCATTTGCTCTTGCTTTCTTTTTGTGCATGTTGTGTTATTTAGTAAACTGAATATCATTTATTAATTTCAGGAAGGGGTTTTAATACTTCCTCTAATCAATTTTGTCTTTATCTATGTAACTTTTTAGTACACAAAGATCTAAAGTATAGTTACACTGGATGGGGTGGACATAATTAGGAATTTAGCAGAACACAGAAAGTTACAACCTTTGCAGAAAGGTGGCAAGGCTCTGTCATGCTTGGTTCTGCTTTCTTTGTGGAAGGGTAAGTCTCTTAAGGAGAAGTCTTAAATGAGGAATGAATTCGACTTCCTCTCTGTAAGTTCCTTTCCTGGCTCTGTCATTCCTCTCTCCTACTCTCATCCCTTCTCTCTTCTTCTTCCTTCTTCAGATCTTTCCTTGTCTTCCTTCATCACTTTCTACGTACTTTCATTCCTACCATAAAAATCTCCGGGATAAAACACAGTGCATATTTTCCTTCTTTTATTTATTCTTGTCTCTGCCTAATGATGCCTAAAAAGGCTCATTCTCAGTGGGTTCCTGCTACACAGTCCAGTCTCACGGCCCTGAAATGATGTTCTACGGAGTGTAGCTTTGCTGAGTTAGACACACTCGGCAGCGCTAAGATAACAGGATGCTGAGATGATGCTGTCTGGTGAGCTGAAGCACAGCAGCTTCAAGTAAGAAGTGTGAAAGAACACTTTGAGGATGTACTGGAGCATGGAGATGAGCAATCTGGCATAACAGGAGCTCCTAGGTAGGAGCTGAAGCAGAGGAGAGAATAGTCTGGTTATTTCAAAATTAAAAGGTAAATTTTGGCAGAATATGAATCAATAGTTCATATGTGGATTTTATAACAGCTAATATGGAAGCTCCATAGGACTGAATTCTTTTTTCTTAAGGTAGAAAGTCTCCAAATTCTCAACCTCTCCAGTAGAACTGAATCACTTTAAGTAGTACCAACATTTAAAAAGAAGATCAGGTTGAAAAACTGCTAAACTCTGTATTACCAAAGAAGCTTAACAAAATGTGTGAGCCAGTACTTTGAAATATTGAGAAACAACTCATTAATCCTGTTTTTAAAAAGTGCTTTCATTTCTTATTTTTCAGGTAGGATGCACACCAGGTTACACTTCACCCTTAACTTGACCCAAGACTGTTACACACACACACACACACACACACACACACACACACACACACTCATTCTAGGGGAAACATATCCATAAGATTGAAATTACTTACATCACAGTCAAGTGCTTTGAAATGCAGACAAAATGATGGGTTCTCCATTGCCATATAACTGGAGGACAACTTTGTATAAAAGAAGGTAAGTCACTGGCAAATGTTGGCCCTGGTAAGTGCAGACATAGGGTTTAGCTATTCATTTTCAGCTGTAACCTCATGGAGTCACCTTTTCAACTACACTTTCAAAATCCAGGAGTTAAAGTAACTAAAGGAGAAGAAAAGTTATACATTGCAGGTTGAGATCATTATCACTGCACATTAATTTTTTTTATAAATCCATTTCTTCAAGACTTTAAGAATTCAGTTTTCATAATGATTCAATAAATATAAACTGAAAGAAAAAAAACACCATCAGAATCCTAGAAGGGGAAATAACATTACAATGCTAATACAGTCAGTAGGAGGCCACAGTAATCCAGATTATCATACATAACTGTCTCATGGAAACTAATTTGACTTTTATTGTGCTGCTAAATGAAATTATTACATGATCTATAGATTATTGAGCCCTGTGGCAATGCTGGAGAATGAGGCATTGAGCTGCATCTTTTTTTTTGATGGTTGCGAGGTGGTTAAAGCACTTTACACATTAAGAGTTAGTAAAGTTGACTATAATGCTCAGAAACAACACAGTGACTAAATAAATTACTTGTCAGAAACCATAAGCATGGCAGGAAGAATGCAGCAAGCAAGCAAAGCATCTCCTTATTAACCATGTGCATCCAATAAAGATAAGGCATGCGGAAGAACTTGCATGTGAGAGCTATATAATTATGAAAACAGTTTTTCCTCTGATGGGTCTGGGACGATGTCCCCAGCCTCCCTAGGCAATTCCCTAAAAGACTTTGAAGATGCTGATGACTTTGTGTTACTTGATGGTATTGGGAACAATGCACTGACCAGGGAAATCATTCTAGCTGAATAAGAACATTGTATATTTAAGACCCCAATCAAGGGAAAAGAGGATGACATGTGTTTGTAGATAATAAAATATTTTATTATGGAAATTACACTTAAGCATTACCAGGATTGTGCTTCTTATTATAGGAATTGGTATTTTAATTATAAATTCAGAGGTAACAGCAATGGTTCTAATTATTACCAACAGCTAAATTTTCATGCCATTATGGGAGTTCCCTTGGATCTAACTCCAAAGATGAGTTAGCACCTTCTGTTCTACTGTAGTAACCAGTGTGCTTTACCCTATTGCTGGAGCACTTACTGCAGATCAGAGTTCAAAGTGCATGCTGATGAAAGACATTCATACAAAGCATCCTCTTTTTTTTCATATAACCCCATTCTTTGGTGGCAGCTGGGGTTGTGGCTCAGTGGTAGAGTACTTGCCTAGCACAGGCAAGGCCCTGGGTTTAATCCTCAGCATCACATAAATAAATAGAGGTTAAAAAAAAGCATTCTTATGTGAAGGATGCTAAATGTTTCTTCATATAAATTATCACTTTGAGGGGCTGGGGTTGCGTGTGAGGCACTGGGTTTGATCCTCAGCACCACATATAAATATAAAGGTACTGTGTCCATCTACAACCAAAAAAAAAGGTTTTTTTTTTAAAATTATCACTTTGATATACATGTTTTATAGTCTATGAAAAAACAGAAAGAACAATGTATCAGTTTTGCTACATTTTAATAGTAGATTTTAATGGAGCAACTTCAACATCAGTAACATCAAACAAAAAGGTACTGAGTACTCCACAGGGTACAGAGTGCTGCCAAGCACCTTGGAAAGTTTACATGACATGGAGAAGATGAGGCCCTTCTCTTGAGAAGTTTACAGTCTGGAAATTTTGACTACTCAGAGTTTCAGTTGAGTGAACATTTTATTAAGGCAAATTCTTCATTTCCTAGAACTACTGTAGACTGAACTATTTTTGCACTTGTGAAATTAACCCAATCCAGATGAAAGAAAAGACTAAATTTGGTTGAGAATTCTTTCAGGCTCATATAGTTTTATTAATATTCATCTAGTAAACAAAATTGACCTAACAGACAACTGAAAAATTAAAGACTAGATCACATGAAGTGCAAGGGCTAAAATTACTGTTATTCATTTTAAAAAGCAAACAGATGGTATGATTAGGGTTTACACTAGTTTAAAAATAGGCCAAGTATTGCATTCCCTTCATGCATTGTTCAATTAAAATAGTGAATATTAAAATACATGGGTTCTACCTGTAACCCACAGAAAAGCTCCTCACAAATCTTTATGTTCTGTGTATCAAATATCCACCTTGTGTACTATGAAAGTTTTATTTATGTCTCATCATTAAGTTAAAAGTAATGTAAATGGTGAAATTATAATAGGCTAATGACGTGCAAATTTTCATATGAATGTCAATATATCTAAATAGGAAATAAATGGCAGTTGTATCTACCTATATTAAAAAATAGAATATCTTTCCAGATTTTGCATACTCATCACTTTATAAAGACAAGGTATGCAGGTTTTAAGGTTTCACAATCAGTTGTCAGAAAAACAGCAGTTGTTCCTGCAGTATCTCATTAGCATCTGACTCAATTATTTTTAGATGACATGATTTAAACCCACCCAAAAATTTGTAATTATTCTGAGAGAGATGGTTTTAATGTTAACCCTATAATCATTAATGTTAACCCTAGAAACAATAGCAATGTGATGTAGAACAACTAATCAACATGACTAAAAATATGCTCACTTTCAGAAAAACAATCTGGTCATCTGGAAAAAAATCAGAGCTACAATCTGGGGGGCACTCCCATATAAGATATTGATCTGGTCAAGGCACACTATTTCTAAGTAGAACTATCAGATGATGGTGAATTTAGGCCAGCTCTAAGGAACAGCCTATAAGACAGACCATAACTGATCCAATTTCCTTTCAAAGCAATCTGGTACTATCCTACCCAATTCAATTCAAAAGTGTGAAGTTAATTCAAATCAAAAGACCATATTGGAGCAAAAGTGAGCAAAGGTGTAAACTCTAGCATCTTCTTATTGCTGTATTTTAAAGTTTGAAGATGAGCATACCTACCACAGCAGTATTGTTCCAGGAAGCAGGGTAGGAACAGTGGTAAATTAGGAAAAAGACTATTAATTGCACAATTAATAGAAAAGTAAAAACATGTTTCAAAATCTACAATAAACCTTGTATCCAAAGGAGTCATAACAATGAGGTGCTGGACTTTAGTTCTGTGGTACAGCTTTGCAAAGGACTTACTGGCCTATAGGTAGGGCTCACTTCCTGCCTCCTGAAGGATGAATATGCTACCCAGAGCTATGATGGTTTCTACTGAGTGGTATAATTCACAGAAATTCCACATTACTCATGTCAGAATCATTCCTTGTGCAAAGTTCTTTTAAAGTCAGTGGGTTTCTTGTATCTGTAACCACAATAGAAAGATGATTGTTTAAAATACTTTGATGATTGATTTACTCCAATGTTACATTCTAGATAAGAGGGACTAAGAAGAAACATGAACTAGTAACCATTAGTACAGTGTGAATCCTATATGTATATCACTTACATTTCTATTACAATTGTCCCAGGTTTAATCTCATCCATCTCCATGAAAGCAAAACACTTGGTGCTGGTAAACCTTTTTTTAGGCTTGTAGTGTTTGAATTCAAAGAAGATAGCTGCACCTAAGGAATTAAAACAAACCACATAAGCCAGAGACCACACATTTCTTATGTGTCACCAGAAGCCTATGATTTTACAAAGTAACATGTGTCAAACAGTCTGATGACACAACTGTTGATAACTCACTGTGGCTGTCACTCCAAGCTCTTCTACCATGTCTGAGTGACATTTCTCCATATCATTTAATTCTACAAAGTACAACAAAATTGTATAGCAAGAATGTAAGTTATGTACACAGGTAGAATCATAAACTACCAAAGAATATAAAATATTAAATACCACAAGAAAAACAGAAGTTACTTAAGTATCAGCAGTACCTATAAAAATGGTTTCAATAAGCACCTATATTAGAATAGAAATTTAAAAGAGTTCCTTTGATATTTTATTTCTCTCCCTCCTGAAACCACCATGCCCAGATTGTCCTTTCCATATTCTTACAAACTAACTGCCAGTTATAGTATCTTTTTACCCAATGCATCTTATTGAAAGAAAAAAAAATAATTCCTTAACTGTTAGAAAGTAATCATTAGGTTCCTAAAAGGACTTAAGGTAATTATTAGAGAACCTGCTTCCTTAACTCTGTATTATGAGAAATACTTCCCTGTCAAATAATATTTAACCACATTATTACACAACTAGATAATGCAACTGCTAATTCTCATATTTAAAAAAAAATTGTTGATTTGACTTTCTTTAAGTCAATATTCATAACTATGTGACATAAGATCTTGTTTTAAGCACACTATCAACACAAACCCAGATAAGTACTGTCCTTAAGAAGTCCTTAAGAAGTCAGTAACTGATAATTACAAACCTTTGGTTAATTTTTCAATATGCTTCTGGAGCTCAATGTTCACATTAAAATGAACATATGTATTTTCTTTTCTTGAAGCCACAGGAGTATCTTGCACAGGAGTTAAATCTATGCCATTCAGATCTGGAGAAACAAATAAGTTTCTGCTTATGAGCATTCACATATACAGACGGAAAATCTAGAAACTGCAAAGGTTACAGTTCCTAAAGAGGCATGGAAAGAGCTGAGAGGAGATTCTCAGGCTAAGGGATTCCTATTTGGTGTGAGCAAGTATGTGAGAGTTGTTGTGGTATGTGGAGAGAAATGAAAATAGACTGGATAGGAGACCTCATGAAGGGGACAAGGAAGCCTTTACATGGCCAAGTGGACAAAACTTGATCTTCATAGTGAAGTGGTAAAAAGAACAAACATGTTTTCCTTAGGGAATAGCCCACTATATTTTTCTATGCAAAAAAAAATCTGAAGTATATAATTTGCCACAATGGAGCTCTGCCACCAATTTCTAACTTTGATCAAGTATATGGCTTATTTAGAAAAGCCTTTAAACCTAACCTTATCATAATTTCCCTGTTAAGAACCAAAAATGGATGAGAACAGCCAACAAAAACCCTTTGGTTAATGAATAATTTTTCATATATATTATCTAAATTCTGGTTATACTGTTTACAACATACCCTGAATTTACAACAACCAGATGGTACGTTATATATAGTTTTAATTTTCTGGGTTTTAAAATCTCAGTTTAATCAAATTCAACATGGACTCATTTAATAACTCCTCAGTGTTTATGTGTTATTCATTTATGTGTCTCAAAAAGCTCAAAAACAATTTAGTACATTTAATAATTAAAAAATATTTACATAAAAATATTTCAGTTTAACATATGCAAAGGTAACTTAACATTTACAACATCATTAAATATTTTTGTGTTTTAAGTATACTTTCTGAATGAGTATGCAGTTTTACAAAAGGTCTATCAAACAATGTTAATATTTTCCAGTATACTATATATTTGATAACTAGTAACATCGGAATTTAAAAGTGTACCAGTATTAGTGCTGTGCATTAGGTTCTTTAAATAAATCTTTTTCTTTGTGGTCATATTTTTCTTTTAATTAGCACTAATGAACCCATGGATCTGACTTTATTTCTGCAATTGATAAAAGTTCCTCCATTTAATTTCAGCACCCATCTGTTCCTTTGGTGCAAAACTACAGATTAATATAAGCCATTTGTACTAACTATAGTTATTTCTGTAAAATGCTATAATTTATTCCTTAATCACATCTTCATCCCACGGGATTGCTCTCAGGGCATGGATGTTATGGACGCATCCTACTTCCCTGCCCCCTGATTTTCATCTGCCTCTGTAGGACTCACCTATGTAGATACCTCAGTAGCACAGGAAGAAGAGGGGCTGAAGCAGGAGAGCTGGGAAAACAGGACATGGGGCTTTGTGTAGAAAACTACACACCCATGGAAGGTGAGGAGTGCTATGGTTAATCTACATCCTGAAGGCTGTAGCTGCTGTTAAGGACAATGTGTATGTTTAGTCCGCACGTTATCTGGAATCTGAAGAGCAAAAATCTATACAAACTCAAAAGCAAGTAGGAAATATATTTTGTAAGTCTTTCAAAACTATGTTCTGTTATGATCTCTTCTAGGATTTTGCCTCATTATAGAATGCATTAAAGTAAGTTGTCACATATACAAGACACACTTAATTCTATATGTCACACAGAATTATTGTCTATGGTGTATAGTAGGAGCTTTAATTTCATTCAATTTCACATAAATACTCAACTGTCTCAGCACTACTTATTGAAAAGACTGACATTTTCCACCACTGATGTGCAGTCCCACCTCAATTATAAATCATGTGGCAATCACTTTCTGAGTTTTCTGTCTTACCGAACTGTTTATCCTCTTATCACTAATACAGTATCTTAATTCTATAGCTGTATAAAAGGTCCAGGAACTGCAATAAAAATTCAGATGAGTTTCAGAAAGAGTCTATCTTTATAAATTGCTTCTTCTAATTTATGAACTAGTATATATCTTTACATTTTAAAAATCATAACATTTATTTAATAGAACTTTATTTGACATAAAAGCCTTCAGAAATAAAGACCTACAGATCCAGGGAAAACTCCCGTTTTTATGTTTATGTTCCATGAAGAATGGATGGCCATGTAGAAATGACTGGAAAGGGGGTGTGAGCTAATGGTAAAAGGCTGCCTGTGTCCTATCAAGCCTTGTCTGGTCAGATTCTTCTTAGCCTCTCTGTATAGCCTTCTTTCCTTCTGGACCTAAGGCAGGTCCTGTCTGAAATGAGGGTTTTTAAGGGAGGGGGTAAGGGAGGGTAAGGGGACAGGAAGGGAATAGCAGGGAGGGTAGAGGAGAGAGAGAGAGAGAGAGAGAGAGAGAGAGAGAGAGAGAGAGAGAGAGAGAGAGCGCTTTCTAGGTTTTATGAGAGAAGGCTTTGGGAGAGAAGGGTGAAGGACAGGAGGGAAGGAGGAGGGCAGAGGCTTTGCTGCTGAGGTTGCTTTCGGGATTCCAATCTCCTTCAGTTAGAAGTTCTCAGCAGGCCAAAACACCCTTTGGGCTATCATATTCTGATCTGACCCTGCCCACCTTCCCCCTCTCCCTCCCTCCTCCTCCCTTTCTCCTTTTCAGAAAGGAATGTGTAGATCTTTCAATCTTCTAAGATCTTCTTTGATTTCTCTGTTTAGGGTTCTGTAGTTTTCATTTTATAGATCTTTGACTTCTTTTGTTGATTCTCAAGTATCTTATTTTTTTTGAGGTTACTGTAAATGGGGCAGTTTTCCTCATTTCCTTCTCAGAGGCTTTGTCACTGATATACAGAAATGGCTTTGATTTATGGGTGTTGATTTATATCCTGCTCCTTTGCTGAATTCATTTACTATTTCTGGAAAGATCTACCTCACTCTTGGGATAGGCAGAATTAATATTATCAAAATGACCATACTACCAAAAGCACTATATAGATTTAATGCAATTCCAATCAAAATCTCAATGGCATTCCTCATAAAAATAGAAAAAGCAATCATGAAATTCATCTGGAAAAATAAGAGACCAAGAATAGCTAAAGAAATCCTTAGCAAGAAGAGTGAAGCAGGGAGTATCACTATATGAGACCTTAAACTATACTACAGAGCAATAGTAACAAAAACAGCATGGTATTGGCACTAAAACAGACTGGTAGACCAATGGTACAGAATAGAGGACACAGAGACTAACCCACAAAATTACAATCAGCTTATTTTAGAAAAAGGTGCCAAAAACATGCACTGGAGAAAAGATAGCGTTTTCAACAAATGGTGCTGGGAAAACTGGAAATCCACATTCAACAAAATGAAATTAAACTCATAACTCTCACCATGCACAAAACTTAACTTAAAATGGATCAAGGACCTAGGAATTAAGCCAGAGACTCTGTGTCTAACAGAAGAATAAGGTAGGCCCTAATCTTCATCATATGGGTTAGGCCCCAACTTCCTTAATAAGACTCCTATGGAACAAGAATTAAAACCAGGAATCAATAAATGGGATGGATTCAAACTAAAAAGTTTTTTCTCAGCAAAAGAAACAATCCGTGAGGTGAACAGAGAGCCTACATCCTGGGACAAAATCTTTACCCCTCACACATCAGATAGAGCACTAATCTCTAGGGTATATAAAGAACTCAAAAAGCTAAGCACTGAAAAAACAAGTAACCCAATCAAAAAATGGGCCAAGGACTTGAACAAACACTTCTCTGAAGAGGATATACAATCAATCAACAAATATATGAAAAAATTTTCAACATCTCTAGCAATCAGAGAAATGCAAATCAAACCTAAGATACAACTCTAATCAGAATGGCAGCTATTATGAAGACAAACAACAATAAGTGTTGGCAAGAATGTGGGGAAAAAGGTACACTCATACATTGCTGGTGGGACTGCAAATTGGTGTAGCCAATCTGGAAAGCAGTATGGAGATTCTTTGGAAATCTGGGAATGGAACCACCATTTGACCGAGCTATTGCTCTCCTTGGACTATACTCAAAGGACTTAAAAACAACATACTACAGGGACACAGCCACATCAATGTTTATAGCAGCACAATTCACAATAGCTAAACTGTGGAGCCAACCTACATGCCCTTAAGTGGATGAATGGATTTTTAAAAATGTGGCATATATACACAATGAACTTTTTAAAAAGAGAATAAAATCATGGCATTTGCAGGTAAATGGATGGCATTGGAGAAGATAATGCTAAGTGAAGTTAGCCAATACCCAAAAAACAAATGCTGAATGTTTTCTCTGATATAAGGAGGCTGACTCATAATAGGGTAGGGAGGAGGAACATGGGATGAATAGTTGGATTCTAGATAGGGAAGAGGGGAGTGAGGGGAAGGGAGGAGGCAGGGGATTAGCCTCCTAATGAATGTGGAATGAATGTGGTAGACAACATTATCCAAAGTACATGTCTGAAGACACAAATTGGCTGTCAACCTACTTTATATACGAACAGAGATATGAAAAATTGTGGTATATATGTGTAATAAGAATTGTAATGCAAAAAAAAAAAACAAGTACATGTATAACGTGAATTGGCGTGAATATGCTTTATACAAAGATATAAAAAATTGTGCTCTATATGGGTAATAAGAATTGTAATAGACTCCATTGTCCTGTATTTAAAAAAAATAAAATCAATAAAAGAAAAAGAAGGGAATGGGGAGTGGGTAGGGAAAAACTGTGGAATGAACCCAAACTAACTTTCTAATGCACATATGTGAATATACTATAATGAAACTCATCACTTTGAATATCTATAAGATACTAAATTTAAAAAATGTAAATAAATAGATCAGTAAAGTGGATCAAAGGGAACAGTGGGAGGGAGGATGGGGAGGGTGAAGGGACTGAATTGGAGCAAATTATATTCCATGCATTTATAATTAGTCCAAATGAATCTAATGTCAAGAATAACTATTATGAACAAATGAAAAAAAGAATAATGACTTCACTGTTTTTATAAATAGCGTTCTCATAAACAATTCAATCAAGAGAAATGAAAAAAGTAAAAGAGAACGTACAATTCAACATCTCACCAACCATAACAATTATTAAGTCACTTTTCCATATTTTCCCTAATTTCAAGATTACTCTAGTTTCCTTTTCCTTTTGATATTCTTTTCTTTCTTTCAACAAAGGTTTGTTTTCTACATAAAATTCTTATATTTCTTTTGTTGAATTTATAATAAGGTCCTTGATATTATTTAATACTACTATAAATATTATAATAGTTCATTTTCTAAGCAACTATTACTTGTTTGAGATAGAATTGATTTGTCTGTACAGATTTTATATCCAGAAACCGCATTATCTTATTAATGAGTTATGAATAGGTTTTTTTGCATATTCTCTATATATTCATAAATATGCAAATAAAGAACATCCCCCCTTTTATATTTCATTTTTCTTATCCTAGTGCAGTAGCTAGGGCTTCCAAAACAATGCTGATGAAAAGAAGTAATAGACACTCTTGTTTTCTTCAAATTCATCATTAAATTATTTTGGGCTGTAAATGTCATGTAGCCATGTTTTATCAAGTTAAGGATGTTTTTCTGTTCTTTGCCAAGAATTGTTTAAAATCAAGGCTGTATTTCAAACTTAACTGAGAACTTTTTCTGCATTGTTGACAACATTATGAATTCTTTCCCCTTAATCTGCTAATGTGAACTACCTTGATAAATTCTGCTAATAATATATTTTGAAAAATCACTCATTAGTTCATGGAGATTTTCTGAATTATTTTCTACAGCATCCTATGTATCATAGTTTATTCAGTCAATCTTCATATGGCAGTTACATTATTTCTAACTTTTTATCATTATAAAAAACACCTCAACAGAGAATCTGGTATATATGCAAGTGTTTCCCCCTCTTTTTCCTGTATTTTGCGGGTGCACTTTCAGAGTAAATTCTCAGGAATGGGATTGCTAAGGCAAAAATATGTACTTATATGTTGTTAGAGAATGCTCAATTTCCCTCCAAAGGAACTGTACCATTTTTCTATTCCCACCAGTGATTAATAAGTACCTATTTCCCCTAAGACTCACCAACAGTAGCTTTAATTTAGGTTTTTTATTAAAAATAAAGTTGAGTATCTTTTTATATGTTTAACGGGTATTTTTAAATGTGTGTGTGTGTGTATGTGTGTGTGTGTGTGTGTGTGTGTGTGCGCACGTGCGCACACTCGCTCATGTTGTCTGTTCCTCTCATGTATTCTGCTTTGGTTATTACAATTAAAATTTTTCTTTATATATTAAGAATGTTGGGTTGGGATGTATCTCAGTGGCAAAGTGTCTGCCTTGCATTTGCAAAATCCTGGATTCGACCCCTAGTTCCAAAAAAGACAAAAAAAAAGGAACCCACCCTACCCCACCCCCCAAAACCCCCATGAATGTTACCTCTTTTATGTCTTACCTCTTTACTACCCTTTTTTTTGACAGTCAAAAGACGATTGCTTTACAACTTTCAAAGTCTTTTTGATGTTAAGATTTTTATTTTTTTTCCAAGTTGATATTAAACTTGTTGTTACTTTGGGGTGAGTCAATTTTATAACCTGTCATCATCTAGATCTTTCAGTTGAAATGGTAGGGCTGATGCTACATTCCTTACCAACAATCTTTTTGCCTGAGATTACACAGTAAGTTTAATGTAATCATTTTGCTTCGGATAATTTAATATGGAGGCAGTGATTGCAAGTCTGAATTTCTTGTTTAATTCAAGGTAGAATGTCAAACATTGTGCTCCATGATGAAGGAAGCTGACTGTAATTAAGATCATAGATTACATAGAAAGGTGCCTATTTAAGGTGTTTCAGAATGGTCTATGATGTGCTCTCTCTATGCATGGTCAACTCCTAAATACTCAGTGAGTCCTAAATCTGGCTAGATTTATTGAACTCCCTCAGCCCTTCTTTTTTCCAACCTATGACATTGGTGCACATCTCTAATCATAATCATGTGCTTTTGGCTCTGTCTTGCTGACTACACAATAAGCATCCTGAAAGGTGTGGGAACTGTTCCTTTTGTAGTATGCACAAGGAATAAACAGATCTTTGTTGAAGAAATATTTTACTGAATGAATGACTGAATTTCCAGTTCTAGAGGTTATCATGCTCTAGTAAACAAATGGCTAGAGAATCTATATCAATGAGTGAAGAAATAATAAACATAAAAGAAGATCAAATACTAAAATAATACCATACCATCTATAGCTCCCAGGTTAGATGAAAAAGGTTGCATGTTTTTGCATCAAAGATAAAACCATGATAGTTGTAAATTGAGCCAATGCATTAAAAGGAAGATTTATAAGTGAAGAATTAACATATCCAATTTCATAGTGTAATATGAGAACAAGTCAAGTACATTCATAAAATCTGAAGACTAACAAGGATAAGAAAGAAATCACTACACACAATCCAGTGTAAACTGTGCTATTCCAGCTAAATTATCTGCTCTCAGATCTAGAGCAGAGATCAGAAGAAATGTTCTTCCACATGGAATTGCTATGTAAATAAGAAATAGCTAACACTTGTGAGTATTTGTGATGTGCCACGTACTGTCCTAATCCTCTCATCTAATCCTCACAACAATAGTTTAGTTCTATTTTTCAGAGGTGAAAAGTGAGGCATAGAAAAACAAATTATCCATAATCACACAGTAGTTTGGCTACAGAGTCCATGCTTTTAACCATCATGTCCCATTTTAACATCTTTATTTTAATTGTCCCTAAAGCCTTAAAAGGAACTGCAGGAGAACCTCCCCATCTCAAGCTTCTGCAAAGTTCCTTTGCCATGTAACATAACAGTCACAGGTTCCCAGGATTAGAATATAGACATTTTTGTGAGGCCACTATTTATGCCTTATACTTTTAAATATGGAAAACTCTAAATGGCTACAGCTGTCCAAACCAAGTTTTCAATAACATCCCAGGAATGTTATTGAGCTGTCACTAAGAACTCCAATTAAGGGAGTGATTAAAAAAGAGTAACATTTGAACTTTGTACACTGGGCAATGCACATTCACAGGAATGGACAGAGACTGAGTAGCCCAGATAGCAATATGATAGGTCTTTAACACTCAAATAGCAGTGAGCAGCAGGACTGTGTTCATTTGGTTAATTCCACTTTCAGTTTTTACTGCAAGACAAAGGAAGCCATTGGTAGCTGGTGAGCCCCAAGTTGTACTGAACACAGAAAGCACGTCTTTTTCTGACTTATCTGCCCCAAGCACCTCTTATGCACCAACCAGAGCAAGCATGCTCTCACTGGTGTCAAAAAGAGTTGGAAGGAATTACTCAATTCAGTGTGATTTTCTGCGAGAGGAAGATTCTAAGCCTAAATCTAAAGACAACTCTGATAAAGTAATGACAATGAATTAGAAGGTTTGGAACCATTTCACCACATTACTGTAATAGGGGACACCAAAAAGTCCATTTTGTTGATGGAAACTATTTATTAACAGGTAGTACTTGGGTAAAAACTCAAGTTGCTCTATTTCATTGTGCTTCATCTGTGGAAAACAATTTATGAAGGTAGCTATGGATCCCCCAAATGGCTGTTTGTTAAACACAGACGAGTTCGCTCAAGAATGTTTTAAAAACTGTGTAAAAGCGTCTGACCTAGCCAAGAATGTTACAGCCACTTCCACTGTGGAGAGGAAAGGGAATTGTGCAAGTAAGGCCTCTGCCTCTGCTGGGCACCCCACAGCACTGACACAGACCAAGCAATGAAGCACCACTCTACCTGCAACAGGTACAGAAAAACAATGGGAGAGCATCTGAAACCCCCCATTCCCCGACCGCAACTTCTTTGTTCCAAGAGAATGCTGAGAAAAATGAAGGTCTGAGTATCAAGTAGGATGGCCTCACATTCAATAGTCTTTCTGTAGCCATAGAGATAATGGAGAATCAGACAATGAAAGGACCACCAGCCTGAAGATGAATCTGGAGTGACATGGATATGAAGGTCAGTGGGATTCTTAAGACCCTGTCCTCACATGCAGAAGGGGAAGTCATTTTTTTCTTTCAACTTTTTATTTTTGCTTTTTAAAAATTGCTATTGTTTATATCTCATATCATACCATAAGGACAATTTCTAGTCCAAAATTGAAAATGGCATGACAGTCTTTGTCCAAAATAGTACATTATTGTCTAGGTCAGAACATTAAAAGAGAAAAATTACCAAAGATTATATTTTTTTTTAAAACACAGATTTGAGTTTGCTTATTGAGTAATTTCATTTGCTTGGCTTTTTACATAATATTGTACAAATGTTTGTCACAGGCATTTACTTCAATAAGAGGTGAGTCAGTGTTCATTTTAACTTGGTGCTTGGTGAATTAAATGTCATGAATAACAAGTACAAAATTTTTGTCCATACTTTTAGGACAGAGATGTACCTGATATCTAAAATGTAAACTAAGCATTCATATGTATGTGATTATATATGTCTTCTTTGTTTTAGATTTATCATACTTGTAATTAAATTCAGATGTGTGATACTACCAATTCAAAGTCTGTCACACACTTTTTTTAAGTGCACATTTCTTTGTAATTTTAAAATGCAATAGAAAGGATATATAAAAATAATATTTTCTAATATTTTGGGATAATTTTAACATAATTTAAAATAATGGTATTATCAAATCATTATTTGGTCATAACATTTTGTAGATGGCACAAAACATGAAATGGGTCTTAAAAATCTAGCAAGAGAAAAATTTTGCAATTTGTACTGCACATCTGCAATTTGTACACACATAAAAATTGTGTGAAAATATGAAAACACATGCACAATTTCTTTTGGGTGGTAACTGATTAGTAGTTGAGGAACTGCTCCAACCTTTCAAAATAAAGAGTAAAATCATAAGAAGTTTGTTCACTTTGAAATTACATTAAAAGTTTGATAAAAATCTTAGTGGTCATTAGCTTCAAATAATAATATTTCTAAGTCTGTCAAAAATTATACCTGATTAAAGTTGTTTGTATATAGGTTATATGAGTATGTTCTTGTTTTTATTTTCTTTATTGACTGGTACTAGAAATATGTATTTTTCTGTGTTCAGAAATACGTGATTTGGATAATGACTGAATTCTTAAGTGTCACCATCATATCTGGAAAAAAAATAATAAATATTCTCACAAAACCTACGATGAATCAGTGGGTATATGTTTCATACACAGATGCTATTTAGCATGCAAGGAAGAGTTACTACAGGTGCTGGGTTAAAAATTTGAGTGGCCAGAGCACTTTCAAGAAAAAGCAGGCCAGATGTTGCTTAGAGCCTTGATGAAGAGCCTACTCAATAGACATTTCCTATGAACCAATTTCTGCAAAGCTCTGGAGAAAACCTTTTTTGACTTCAAGTGACAAGATTCATGGATTAAAAAAAAACTGAGCCAGACATAGTGGTGCATGCCTGTAATCCCAGCAACTTGGCAAGTTAAGGCAGGAGAGGCCAGCTGGGCAATTTAGCAAAATCCTGGTTTCAAACTAAAAAAATAAATCAAAGAGCTGGGGATGTAGCTAGGTGGTAGAGTACCCCCAACTTCAATCCCCAGTACTACAAACAAACAAGAAACAAATTATAAAAAAGAAATCTTAAAATGTTTCCAAAACTGCTTGAGAGTAATAGAATATTAACAAGCCTTTAAACTATTGAAAAACAGCTAGGAGAACTACCAGATAACATTGAATGGTATTTTCCTTTCCTTTCAACATAAGTACATGACTGGATGAGGGACTCTGGCTCTGACTGTTTGGCTCAGTCTGAGAATTTGAGACTTTGAGAGGAAGGAAGTGCTCGGAGAGCCAGAGTTTAACTGCACACTTTGGTGGAATTTACTGATTAACCCTAGATATATTCTGAAATTCTGTGAAATAAGGATGCCTTAATATTCATGGAAAAGCAATGAATATTTTATTGCAGTGTTCAACTTCCTATATGCATGGGTAAGAAAAAAACTGCACTTCAGCTGAAAATGAAATCCATATTTGCTTAACTCTCAAGTTCAACTCAGAATGGAATATTTATGCAGGAAAGAAACAAGTACAGGTTTGATATTAAAGAAGTAAGATTCACTCTTCATTTTGAGTTTCAAAAAAACATTTTTTGTACATATCTAAGACTATATAAAAGATGAATAACCAATACAAATCTAGAATAATGTTGAGATTGCTAGGCTTATGTTTAGGTCACTCAGAAATGTTTTTTAAAATTTTGTCTAAAATTGTGTCATGGCAATTTGTGCATGTGGTACTAGGAAACAAATGTAGGGCTTCACACAGGTGAGGCAAGCACCCTACCACTGAGCTACATCCATAGTTCTTTCTATTTTGAGACAAATTCTCTCTAAGTTGTCCCCACTGGTCTCAAACTTGCAATCCTCCTGCCTCAATTTCTCAAGTAGCTAGGATTATAAGCATGTAATCCTGGTCAGCTATTTTTTTTTAATTTGTATTACTTTGGTTTATCATTTAGAATCTTTAATATTCAACATGATAAATAAATTTTCAGGTAACAAATGATAAGTCATAAATTTATATCCTCTATTTAAATGAAATCTACTGAGAATACCTTAAGAAAATTAAACTACTATTTGGACTTAAGCCAGTTAGTGTTTAAAGCAGTACACAAAACTTACTGTTTGTCTTATGAGAATTGAAGGCTTTGAAAATGATATTAATGTCAAAGAAAGGTTTAACAATTTTTATTCTTTTCAAGAAACGTTGGATAAAAATCCATTTTTAATTTTAAAAGGGAATAAACTACTTTTGGTCATACCATATTTATACATTATACTTCATCTCATTAGCTTAACAGTAGTAGTGTTTAGCATGTGTGTTTGTCAAAACTCATAAAGCTGCACACTAGAAAAGATGCCTTTTATATATGTAAGGGACACCTTAATAAATCTTTTTTAAAATGATCACAATAAGCTAGATGCTATGGCACAAGCCTGGAATCCAGGTGACTTGGGAGGCTGAGGCAGGAGGATCCCAAGTTTAAGACTAATCTCAGTAACTCAGTGAGGCCCTCAGCAACTAAGTGAAATCCTATCTCAAAATAAAAAATAAAAAGGGCTGAGGATGTGGTTCACTGGTAAAGTAACCCTGTGTTAAATCCTCAGTACCAAAAAAAAAGTACAACAAACTTACAATTATATAAATTACATAAAATAAACGTAATAAAAATGTTATAATTCTTAGAAGCACCATGCCATGATAATGTAGACACAACAGCCTTATCACGACTGAAATCTTGGATGTCCACAGTATAACAATTTTTTCCCATTCTACAATTAAGTTAAAGGTTAAATTGTCCTTCAATGACATTTTCAATTTTATAATGACACAGGCCCTGGAAAATATCATCGCAAATCAAATATAGCCAATTGAACTATATGTACTCTTTCTTACTTTGAGGAAAATAATTCAGGGAATAGAAGGGTTTAGTGAGCTTTCTGTATCTCTGAAATAAAATACCAAAATGCTATATCAGAATACAAAAATCTGATTATTTTGGGCTTAATCTTTCATAGCAAATAGACTTAATTTACAGAGTTTCTTTTCAACTCAGCAACTTGAACCCCATAAAGACCTTAATCTGTCCATTTCATGACTTGCATCATCTGCTTCAAGGATCTTGTTTGCTACAGAAGTATAGCTAGTGAACAAATAACCAAACCAGAAATTTATAGAACTGTAATCTATTTCAATTATAGCATGTGGTTTGAAAAGAAAATAAAAAATACAGAAAAATTTTAGCAAATTTATTTACCTCATCATCTCAGCAATCTTGAAATTTCCTACAAATATGACAAGTAAAATATAGCTCTTTCTTCATAAGGATAAGCAGATTGGAAATACTTACCTTGTACCAAAGAAACACTAACAATAACATTTTATAGTGACTGTAATTTTTCCAATAATCCTATGGTGTAGGACGTTAGCACCATTTAGAGGTGATAATGAAAATACAGTAGCCACCACTACACCAGCAAATGAAAAGTATCATGCCAAATGCTTTGTATGTGGTGCCTTAATTTTCACTGTAACCCTACAAATTAGGCATTGTCAACATCTCCTTTTATAAAGAATTAAGTACAGTCACTTAGCTACTGATTGGCAGATGTTAGACTCAAAAGTGCAGGTATCTTGTTTGTCTAAGCCTATACTGTTTATATTTCAAATGTCTTCTACCAAAGAGTATTTAAATTACTGGAATCTGACTTTAATTATAAAGTTTTCTGGATGATAAGTATATTATATTTAATTATATCATAAAGCATAGAGTCTTTTAAAAAAATGCATCACAATAGTACAGTGTTATTTCTACACTTCCAAAAATGAACTAGTTCATCAGAAGTAAAAACTGTGCACTGTATAAGAACAGAAGAAAGTATAGAAGTGGAAGAGTCAAAAAATTTACTCAGGGTGCTTAACTAGGGTATTTTACAACCTTGTCAAGATCTTCATAAATAAAAAGGACTTGCTATGTATTCTTTATTTCCCTGTTAAGGGCAACTGTTTAGTATCTGTTCCTCCAGGTCCAGGTTTCACAATCATATATGATTATTTAAAGAACAGCTAGATATATAAAGAAAATAAATAACATAGCAAACAGTTACTCTAGAAAGCCTACTTACAATGTTGGTCCATGGCTAGCATCTGGGAACCTGGATTTCAGCAGGATTCCCATCGTGCCCTGTTAAGAAGATCACTGTGCCTAAATGGTCCATGCAAACAATATGGTTTGTGCTGAACACTTGCTTTCTTCCTGGAGTCTGTAGTTTTGGTTCATGCTAGCCCCAATAAGTGTCTTGTGCACTGAATCTCTACAGTGCTTCCCCAATAGACAATATTTTTCATTTCACAGGTGTGAAAGAATGTTGAGAGAATCAAGTACATATTTGACTCTGCTGGGAGAGGACTCTTAGAAGTTTGGTTTCCTCTGGAATTTGCCTGTGTGCCTTTACCTTTTGCTGATTTTGTTCTTGTGTTTTCTTGTTGTAATGACTCAGAATACAACTGTGAGTACAGCTATATGCTGAGTCCTGTGGGTCTTCCTAGCCAATCACTAAACATGGGATGTTTTGAGGATCCCTGACACAAATAGTAAGATACTTTCACAATAAACCGATAGCTACCGCTAACAGAATGGCTGTGATAATTTGCTGAAGATTGGCAAACTTGGAGATGTTTTACCTGCCACTAACAAGTACAAAAGTAAGTTCCAAACACCTGACCTTGAATTATATAATGTACATTTTTTGTACCCACCAGGCACTCTAGCAGGAAAAGAATCAGGAGACCCTGCTCCAGCACCACCTTCTTCTTCATCTTCTTCAAATTCTAAATGCTCTTCCTCACCAGGGGCTAAAATTCTCCCATATAAAAAAGGACAGAAAAATTAGTGAGCTACTCCACTTAATACACCAGCTAACCCTCAAAGCCACTAACTTCCCAGATAAGATGCTGATTATTAGGTTAATGTTGATATAAATGTCAATGTCAATCATTTCATTGCTACCAATGGTATCAGTCATATCACCAATACCAAATTTGATAGGGAAAAAAATCCAGAAATATTTAAAAAACAGGCATAAAATAGATAATAAAATCAGAAGACAAAATATGGATGCTTATTTATTTACCTTAATGGGACAGGCTGAACATCAAATGGAAATTCTTTATTATATGTGAGAATATTCTTTAGGACTAGAATAAAGACATAGACAAACATTAGTCTTATATCTTTTATCTTAGTCCTACATGTTATGTAAGTCTTATATATTAGTTAGTCTTATATGTTATATCTTAAATTGATACTTTTAATCGTATTTTATAGTGTATTAACCACACATTAATATATGTATTTTAAATTCCGAGCTTCACTATCATTTCAAGACTATGCAATTGACTACTGAGTGTCTTAGCAAAATAAAAATGTCCATAGTGGACTGCAGGTACCAGTATTTTCAGAGTACTGTAAGATCTCCAAGGAAAGTCTCAGAGCCCTGATAGAAAATGAACCATAAAATAATTCTCCAATGTACAAGGTCCTAGGTGATATGGGGTGAAAGAGAATACCTCTTCTCCTGAAGTATTTTAACTAAAAGATTGATACTGAAGATGACTAATTAAAGAGAATAGATAATCACATCTTATTCTTTATCCTAAGTAGATTTCCCTCAATACTTATCACACTGGTAAGGTTTGTAGCAACAAGGTTATAATTCTAATATTCCTTTTATGATGAAATTTATTATATATGTGTACACACATATATACATGCATATATATGTGTGTGTTTGTGTGTGTGTGTATATATATATATATATATATATATATTTACACATGTGTACACACACATACACACACACACACACACACACACACACACACAGCAGACTCTCTCCTCAGGGAAGTCATCAAACAACATAATGCTATCACCTCTTGTGTCCTGGTTGATTACTTTCTGGAATGTAAGCCTACAGACAGATGTTATACAATTCTATCTGTATCTGGAAAAGTATTTTATGAAATTTATTGTTTCATTTCCCAATTTATGGGTTCCTAGTGACTACCTGCAATTATTTCAAGGTGAATATTTAGCATTATTAATTGGGCAACCCATGATTTTTACTCTAATTACTCAGACTTTAATTTTGGAGTCTTGCAGATTTGAGTTAAAAGGAGTATGGCATATTGGATTCCTAAATAAGGAAATTCAAAAAGAATAAGTTGTAATTACATAACTTATTCCAATAGGAGTCAATCATCCAGTGAGAAAGAAGTTGGAAACTTGTATCTAGATTCTCATTACTCACTCTTAATTCTCTCTCCCTTTAGCTCTTCCTCATCCTTTATCTCTTTCTTCTTCTCAACAAATGCATATCGAGTACTCACAATGTTCCAATCACTGCTTTAGGTGTTAAAGATACACAGTAATCAAGAACTCATATTTGGACCTTAGACTTTTCTAAGGAAAAGTAGACAATAAATATGCCAATAAATAAACTAGATAATGTAAGATGTGATTAGTGGTATTAAGGATACAAACAGGATGCTGTGTAAAAGCAGAGAGAACTTGGTAGAGTAGCTAAGGTAGACAGGGTGCCTTTCGAAACTAAACTGTAAGAAGACATTTGAGCCAAGACCTGAGATGAGAGGAATCATCCACAAGTGGCTCTAGCATAAGGGCTTCCCAGGTATTAGAGAACAGGCTGGAGCAACAACAAAGGTTCCAAGTAGGAAAGAGTTTGCCTTATTCAAGGCATAGAAAGGACTGTGAGAACTTAAGTCTGACAAGCAAAGGGGAAGCAGCAGGAGATCAAAGTAGAAGGTTTAAATCAAAACCTAGCCCTACAATTACAACAATAACTTGAACATTTACATAAATACTCTAATCTCCCCAGTTCTAAAATGAGAATGCTACTTCCTTTACAGGCTATTGAGAGAATTACAGCCTAAATAAATGTATACAAAATGGCGAGGGAAAATCTAAAATGGACATTCACTCTCTCCATGACCTTTTTGATCTAGTTGACTAGAATCCTAATATTTCTTATCTTACTAAGAAGTACTGTTTATTTTTTAATACAAGAACATCTTTTCTATACTTCTGCATGATCATTGTTACTAAACTATTAAATCAACTCAATATTAATAAGTAATATTAATAAATATTGATCACTTACACAACAATGGAATAGATACCCAAGAATGGGGAGCAGGTAACAAAAAGATCATGTCTCACTTATATCAGAAACAAAAACACAGAAAGGATCATATTGTAATAAGAGTTTAATAAAATGGGCAAAAAAATCAACCATTAAAAATGTATATAACAATAATTTTTAAAAGTTGATCCTGTGATGGTGGCATGTGTCTGTAATCCTAGGTACCAAAAGCCTGAGTCAGGAGGACTAGAAGTTCATCTGCCTAAGCAACGTAGGGAGACCCTGTCTCAAAATAAAAATAAAACAATAAAAGAGCTGGGGTTGTAGTTCAGTGGTAGAGTGCTTGCCTTGCACATGTGGCACTGGGTTCGATCCTTAGCACTACATGAAATAAATAAATGAAATAAAGGTATTGTGTCCATCTACAACTAAAAAAGTTTTAAAAAATAAAAAGGACTGGAAATACAGCTCAGTGGTAGAGCACCCCTGGGTTCAATCCCCAGTACATCAAAAACAAACAAAAAAGTTGAAAAATATCTTGGTTATTAAGAATATCTTGGCTGAGTGTGGTAGTGCACACCTGTAATCCCAGTGGCTTAGGAGGATTAAGAATTCAAAGCCAGCCTCAGCAAAAGTGAGGCATAAGCAACTCAGTGAGACCCTGTCTCTAAATAAAATACAAAATAGGGCTGGGGATGTGGCTCAGTGGTTATCTTGCATTTGTATTGTAACAGAATAATTAAATAGTATTTTCTTTTCTTTAGTATCAAAGCTCTGAAGAGGAAGTATTTGCTTTAGAATAATAGCTTTGTTATATTATTTTTACAAGTTAAAGTATTATCAAACATTTAATTTATGTGAATAGCTTTAGAACTAAAAAAACAAATTATGTTTTACTTTCTATAACTGTAGTATAGGTTTACATTTTCAACAACTATGGAATAACAGCTTCTATTGTTCTTTTAAAATAGCTTAAACTTTACATAGAGTTTTCTTTCTACCAATACTAGCAATGATGTCTTAGGAGGATCTGAAGAGGAGCTTGAATTTTACAAAAGATATTATCATAAGTATGAAGCATGTCATGGGTTGGAGATTCATGGGCTGATTTGGTAGGTCTTACACACTTTGGATCACTACATGGCAGACATCTGATGCTACTCCACCATGGAAAATTCAGCACTCCCAGCCTTGCTCTTGGAGGACGGACCTACCAACCTCCTGAAGCTAACCCTCAAAAGATGACACACAGGCAAATATCAAAATGCATTCTGCTTTTGTGACTGACGTGTTTCATTTTTGTGGTAGGAAAAATGGGCAGCTGCCTCAATTTTGAAAGGGTATTTTTTAAATTATAGGAAAAGATTCCTTCAAAACATTCAAATCTATTTGACTCAACACAATCTTGCAAAGTTCATACTACACTTAAAGCATTCAATAGGCGCTGGGGTGGGGGAAGAGTCCATTCATAATCTCTTTGAGGACTGAAACAAATACAAGTGAAAAATAACACATGTGAGAGTCTGACAATGGATAGTTAAAATGATCCTATACAGGAGAGGAGGCAGAGTTTAATTATGCCTCTATAGAGACAGCAGAGAGAGCTTTCAGGGAGAGGTGGGATTCTGTGAAGCCTTGAAGGGTGACTTAATAGAAGGGAATTTTGCAGGGTGGTGGTGGGGAGATATGCTTGAGTAAGCAGCAGTACATTACTGCAATTACATAAGAAAAAATGGCTCAGACTTTCACAATCATAGTTTTAGTATTTTCAGACAGAATTTAAAAGATTTCAAAATGTTGAAGTAAAGAATACATCAGCCTAATAAACCAGCCAAGAGCTAGGGATGTAGCTCAGTGGCAGAGCATTTGCCTTATATGGGCAATGCCCTGGGTTTGATCCCCAGCACCACACACATGCACAAAATTAAATTTTAAAAAAACTTTTTTTAAAAGAAAGGAAACCAGCTAAGTTTAACATATTAAAAGTTAGAATTCACTATTTTTCCTTAGAAGAGGCTTAATTTTTTAAAAAGCAAGCTTGAATAAGTATACTTAATCTGAAATATTACTAAATACCAATTTGTAGAAAATATTTAATTACAACTCAATAATTAACTCACAACAAGTGCCCTGCTTGGATAAATTCCAAATTACAGAGTCTACCCTACTGAAATACTCGTTTATGTTTCTTTCAGAAGCAACAGCAAATTAAAATCATCTAAAAGGATAACTATCAAGAAGGGAAAAAGTACAAATGAAAAACATTATAAAAAATATAATAAAGTGAATCTCCAAAATTCTCTTTCCTTTTCTACTCCAAATCTTTTTTAAAAAGCCGAAAAAGTAATAGATTTTAACCTGATCTTCGACTAATACATGGATCAATAATTTCTTAGGAATTTGAACTGGAGAGCTGTACTTAGGAATGATGTAGTACAGCACCACTACAGGTATTAATAACAGCATAGTGAAAGAACCGGTCCAGGTGACCCTAAAACTCATTCCTGGGATTTACAAGCTAATGTCGGTGTTGTCCTTAGCAAAATGAAACTGAGAGGATTCGAGTGCTTAGCATATAGATGCTATTCTAAAAAAAAAAAAGGCAATTAATGAAAGATCTTGTGAGGCAATAGAAGTACTTGAGCATGCTCAGAGGAAGAGACAATAAATATATGAAATAAACATCCACAGTCTTTACAGCCACTCTGTGTATCTATAAGATTCTTAAATTTTGTTTGGAAACAAACTAATAGGAAATAGTGACTGAATAAGAAGGCAAAATCCTAATTATTTTTATCATAAAAAACTGAGGGCTGGTGACGTAGTTTACTGGTAAAGCACTTGTCTAACATGCCCAAAGCCCTTGGTTCAATCCCCAGCATCATCTCTCTCTCTCTCTCTCTCTCTCTCTCTCTCTCTCTCTATCTATCTCTCTCTCTCTCTCTCTCTCTCTCTCTCTCTCACACACACACACACACACACACACATACGCACACACTCACACACAAACATAATTTTCAGTAGAACCACTGTATAAACAACTGTTGCAACATTTTATTTAAAGCCATCAATGTGTTTTTCTCAAAATAATCTTATATGTAGCCAGTAATAAAAGATTATATATCATATGAGTCCATTTAAATAAAATGTCTTCAATAGGACAATTTATAGACAGAAATCAAACTAATGGTTTCCTAGGGCTGGGAATTGGAAGGAATTTTAGGGGGATGGCAAGAAGTGAATGACTGCTCATGGGAATAGGGTTTCTTCTTGTGGTGATGAAAATGTCCTAAAATTGATTGTGGTGATGTCTGCATAACTCTTCCAATTTACTAAAAAATTGAATATGATATGTTAAATTGGTGAACTGTGCTTTATATAAATTATATCTCAATCATATACAAAGTATTTATTAATGCTTTTGAAAAATAAAGTTTTAGGTACAAAAAAACCCAAAAAATTGTGAGAAATATTACATTGATTAGTATCCTTATATACATTGGATATAGGCATAAGAACTATTTCTGAATATAAGTGTGTCTCTTATAACATCTCCAACTCTTATGATCTATGGCTGGAGATGTAGCTCAGTGGTAAAACGCTTGCCTAGCATGTGTGAGGTCATGGGTTTGATCCCCAGAACCACAAAGAAAAAAAAAAAACTTTATGATCTGGATTACATAAAGTAACCAAAACTATTAAAATGACAGAGTTCATCAGAATTCTTGCCATATTCAGAAGGATGGTGTTCTGAAGAAATGAAATATGATCATCTAAAACTGTGGAAAAGCCACCAGAATCACAACAAATCCGTTACGCATTCCTTTGTTGTTGTCTGTTGTTGTTAACTTTTCTTTTCCAACCCAAACAACAGAAAATCAGATCCCCTTCAGTATACTCTGAGAATCCTTTTTCTACCCTGGATTTGTAATACAATCACATTTCAGCTATCTCAATAATATATGTCTTTTTTAGAATTGCTATGAATGAATTAGATATTGGCAGTTTGTGGAATTTATAGGAACATTCTATTTAGTTCTTTTTTGGCAGGGGATACTGGGACTGAACTCAGGGGCACTTGACCACTGAGCCACATCCCCAGCCCCATTTCATATTTTATTTAGAGACAGGGTCTCACTAAGTTGCTTAGTGCCTTGCTTTGCTAGGGCTGGCTTTGAATTTGATATCCTTCTGCCTCAGCCTCCCGAGCCGCTGGGATTACAGGCATGCGCCACTGTGCAAGGCCCTCTTTAGTTCTTAAATTAATTTTTTACCTCTTACTCAAAGCATGTTTACATTAAAAGGATTGCACTAGTGTGAACTGAGATAGACTGACAAATGTTCTGAGATCTAGACCCTGCTCAGTTACTGGGGATTTAAATGAAACAGGGCAAACAAATCATTTCATTTCTTTCCTCAATCGAGAATGTGACCACAAGTCTGAGACTCCTTTCTGTTTGAAAATGCTTTGATTTTATGATTCCCTACTTAAAAATCTTACTTAGTCAGATAAATAAAATCTACTATTCCCTAGTCACATAAATGCACTGAGATGTGCAATCTTATCTCAATAAAAAAAAAGAGTACAGGAGCTGGGTTATAGTTCTGTTTGTAGAGCATTTGCCTTGCATGTGTGAGGCACTGGATTCGATCCTCAACACCACATAAAAACAAATAAATAAAACAAAGGTATTGTATCTGTCTACAACTAAAAAAAAATTTTAAAAAGGCTACATTAACTTACATTCATTCAGTTATTCACACTGTGCCTTTGCCCATACTGCAAGATGAAATCCAAATGGTAATTAAAAATGCAAATATTGTAGGAGTTTAAAAGCACCAAAAAGTAAGAGAAATAAATCCAATCACTTTCTGTGCTAAACAATCTTAATATTCACAACAGATAAAACTCTTTCTAAAGGAATATCACTAAAAAATATAAAACAAACTTACTTGGTTCTAGCTTCTTCAGGTCCTCCAGTTTAAATTCTTCCTGGGACTGTGTGGACTAAATTTAAAATATGCATATTATATCTTTTCATTACAAAGATTTCACTACACCCTATGTCTTTTAAGTGGCAAGAATCAAATATTAAAATAAATATATTTCTTGCTTTAAAGGTAGAAAATGAAAAGTTCCAAACTGATTTTTGGAATATTCAAGCTAATAGAAACAGAAAAAATTAAAATCATATCTTTTATTTCTACAGTGTACAAAGTATGAACTAAATCATTTATGTGTGAGTTCAACTGATCAATTACAATTGTTATAAAACCCTTCTGAGATAATATTGCTTTGGGCATGAATGTCTAATATCTTATCAGAACAATTTAGAATAATTCATTAAAAAAATCCATTTACCTGTAAAGCTGCGCTTCGCAATTCCAAGCATGTTGCAATTTTGCCTATGGTTTTCTGTAGGGAAAAAAAAATGCTATACATCCCAAGATAATTTTAACTGTCAGTTACTAAAATCAAGAATTTTTATTTATAAGAGATCTATAGGGACTGGGATTTTAGCTCAGTGGTTGAAAACTTGCCTCACATGTGTGAGGCACTGGGCTCGATCCTCAGTACTACATTAAAAAAAAAATAAAACAAAGATATAGTGTCCATCTACAATTTAAAAAATTTACAAAAGAGATCTATACTTCTTTAAATAAATTATTATTCCTTTTCTAGCACCTTGCAGATTTTAGAGAAGAGAATCTGAAGACAAAGGGCTGAGAAGTGGGAGAGAGATGAGTATATATTCTCCTCTAAACTAATATGCCATAACCAATTCTAAATCAAGTTTGGTTTGGTGATAGGTCTAGATATGATTTAAAGGGCAACAAAGATAGCCATTATGGAAAGCAGTGTGGAGGTTCCTCAAAAGATTAAAAATTGAACTATGATATGATCCAACAATTCCACTCCAGGATATATGGCCAAAGGAAAGGAAATCAGTAAGCTGCAGAGACACCTGCACTCCCATACTCATAGCAGCACTATTCCTATTAGCCAAGAAATGGAAACCTAAGAGTCCATCAACTGATAAGTGGATAAAAAAAAATGTTATATATACACAATGGAATACTATTCAGTCATAAAAATAAAGAAATCCTATCCTTTGCAACAACATGATGGAACAAGATCATTATATTAATGAAGTAAGCCAGGCACAGAGACAAGACCCAAAAAATCTTATTCATGTGGAATACAAAAAAGTTGATTTCATAGAAGTTGAAAGTAGAATAGTAGTTACCAGGGGTTGGAGCCAGTAGGGGTGGGTGGAGGGATAAATAAATGCATCCTACATTTCAAAAGAAAAAAGAAAAATTTGAAAGTTTTTAAACATAAGAAATGATAAGTGAGTAGAAAATGTTAACTGGATTTAAATATCACACAATATATACATGTATCAAAACATGTTACCCCATTTATATGTACTATCTTTGTTATCTGTAAGTTAAAATATTGACTTTATTTGTTTTAAAAATAGCTCTTTTTTAGTTGTAGATGGACATAATACCTTTATTTTATTAATTTGTTTTTATGTGGTGCTGAGGATTGAACCCAGTTCCTCACACATTCTGGGCAAGCAAGCACTCTACCATTGAGCCAGAACTCTAGCCCCCAAATACTAACTTTAAAAAAGAAAACAGAAAATTAAAAAAATTAAAAAGGGGGATGGCAATGAAAAGGGATTTTTGACATCTTCCCTTCCAATCATCTTCTCATAAAGCCTGAAATTTACTAAAAGATATCTGAAAGATAGCACAATGGTCTAATTTAATTCTGATTAAAGCTCAATTCTGACTTGTTTAAAAACGTAGGCAATATTAACAAAATCAGTATTTGTGATGAATGGTGCAGATTTTACAGTCTACCTGTTTTATAAAATAAGCTACAAAACAGATGTGATAGGGCACAGTCCTTGCTTTTAATATGCTCATGTTCTATTATGTGTGATAAAACATATACAAAATCACTATATTAAAAAGAGAGACACTCAATCTATAAGCTTCAGCAAAATAAGTTCCTTTTATGTCCTAAAGGAAAAGAACAAGATCTACATTAGGAATCCAGTCCCAAAGACTAATGAGGATTTTCAAATCAAAGAGTTTGGAAAATTGTCATGGTTTAATTACTTAAAATCCCGAACTGAAAGCAGAGGGATAGGTTTGAAAAGTAAAGTGAAGTAGGGCATAGTCATTCTGAAAATGGACCTTCCACAAACTCCTTGCTGAGGAATCTAGGATTTCTTTAACAATAAGTTACACAGAAGTGTGTTTTTATTGTTCTTTTTTTTAACAGACATGCCCTTAAGAACACTGTTGTGAGCTGGGCATAGTTATGTGTACCATCTACTGGCAAGGCTAAGGCAGGAGCCTAAAAGTTTAAGGCCTGTGTGGGCAACACGGTGAGATTCTTTCTAAAAAAACAAACAAAAAACCCCTTGGCTATTGTGATACAGGTATGCAATGTATACATAATTTAAAGGAAAGGGGAAAAACTGAAGGAAAAATCATTTAAGTTATTTCAAACTGTCTAAACAATATTCAGAATAAGAATATGAATAGCTAAGGTGGAAATGAAAAGGGTGTGGTGCTGTATTGCAGTAACATAATTTTTTTGAAGTAGACTTTAAATATTTTAAAAATACAAATATATTTGGGCAAGAAATACAGCTAACCCTCTGGGGGCTTTTTCTCCCCAAACTCCTGTAACTAAGAATTAATAAACACAGGCCTATGGACTAAAAACTTGCTTAGGTTTAATTAAAAAGTTATGCAAAAATTACTCCCATTTCCCCTTGTGCAAAAAAAGAAAAGTATTAATAAGAGTGAATTAGGTCACCAGGATTTTCACACTGCCTTTTCTTAAGAGATGAGGAAAAGACTAACACATATTTTTCACTATCTACAGGATTAAAAATTGACTTAAAACTAGTTACTCTGAGCCAGGAGAAAATGGGAGTCGTTTCCTCCCATTTCTTCTCTTCTTTTAGAATGAAGTTACTTTAAAGTATCCCCTTTTACATAATCTCTATCAGGGAATCAACTTGATATACAAAAATTTTAATTCAAGGAAGAAAGAACAGTACTGAAACATTTTGCAATCTTATATACTTATTTAGCTGACAGATCTGTACGCCAACTTCTTGACTTGAGCTAATTTTTTTCCATTTGTTTTTTGGTTTGGGGGGTTTTGTGTGTGTTTTCTGTTTTGCTTTGAGAGGTGATACATAAAGAGTTATGAAAATTCAGAGTTAAGCATTGAGGTGGAATGCACTTATTCCCAATCCTTCTGTTTTTCCAAGTGACTCGGAACAATCTCCAGTCTTTGGGTTACCCACGCTTTTCAACTAAAAGTGTGGATGACTTCCATTAGAGTTAAATAAGGCCTAAATAGTTAACTAAAGTAATTCATTAAGTGATAAGTTATATATCTGTATAAATGTTCACTTAATGTTAGGCAAAGCATAATCAATCTGATTTTTTTTTTACTTAAATATAACAGTTTTTTGTTTATTTTTCTGCTTAATGGACTCAAGAGCAATTTCATTTGGAATTGAATATATCTAGATATTATTTGATGGTATCTTTTGCTCTTCTGTGAATTCAGAATTGTTACGTTGAGCTTGGGCCTCTTTTTGTAGATGTCTTGCTAATCTGTAAGAAGAAAACTTTTTTTTAGAACTGAAAGCAAACTATCTCAACTGCAACAAAGTAAAACAAATTAAATCTCTTAAAAACAATAAAGTGCATAATACTTTGTTATGTTATTGAAGTAATTCCACATTTTCAAGGCAAATCTACATTACCCTGAGAATCAAACTTTTTACAAAAAAAAAGTTTGTACAAAATAATGATGAAATAAGATACTTTTTATACCATTTCACTGGGACAAATTTCAGAATCTTAGAGCTGCAAAGAATCTCAAAAAGCACATAATTCAACTTTCTTTACTATGCACTAATTTCTTCTATAAACAACCAATAAATAGTTGTCCAGATTCTACTTTAACACTTCCAGTGAGCACCAATAATATATCAACCATAGATACGTTATCATTCTATCATAATTCATTTCCCAATGAGATTTGCCCAAATCCAAATTACAGCCATGACAATAACTCCATCAAAATATGCTTTTGAAACATTTTTAAATGGAAAATAAAGAAAAGCCGTCCACCAATCAAAAACAGAAAATACTGCTTGCCCAGTTATCATCATATCTAAAAATGGCAGGTAGGCCTTGAGTGAGTTTTCCAGGATGAATTTATGATGCTAGTCCAAGCTCAATGGTGAAGATCCAAAGCTATTTCTGAGACAGCAAAAGGCAAAGACTTACTCTTATGAAGAAAGAGAGGGAAAAAAAGAGACCAATTTTAGACACAGTATATGATTAGACATATTTCTAAACAAGTTATAAAAATGGCCAATAAACACATGAAAAGATATTATGTATCATTAGACATCAGGGAAATGCATATCAGAATCATAAAATAATTACTTAGCACCCATGCAGATGGATATAATTTAAAGAGATGAAGAAAATTATAGGCCTAGGGAGAGTACGGAAAAAACTGGAACCCCCATACATTGCTGATGGGAATGTAAATTGGTGCCAGCCATTGTGGAAAAGTTTAATATAGTTAAATACAGAGGAACTGTATGCTCCTTCAAACTCCTGAATGGATATATCCAAAAGAACTAAAAATAAATGTTCACACAAAGCACATGTACACAAATGTTTACAGCAGCATTATTTGTAATAATCAAAAAGTCATAAAACCAAAATTTCCATCAACAAAACGTGGTACATATATTCAGTAGACTATTATTCAGTCATAAAGAGGAATGAAACTCACATAATATGCTAGCTACAGTTATGAATGAACTTCAAAAAGATTATGCTATATAAAAAGAAGTCATATGTAAATGGTCATGTTATATGATTCCATTTACATGAAATGTCCAGGAAAGGTAAATTCATAGAGAAAGAAAGCAGATGAGTGGTTTCCAGGATATGGAAAAATTTAGAATGACTGATACCAGGTGTGAAGTTTCTTCTTGGAGTGGAAGAAATTTTTAGGAATTACAATAGTGATGGTTATAACACATTGTGAATACATTAAAGACCACTTCACTGTACACGTTAAAATAGTGAGTTTTATGGTATATGTAAAAAAAAATGCTAGCAAAATATTTTGAAAATAAGATTTCTATTCTGGTTGAGGTCTGGGAGTAGGAATGACAGCAAGTGCTAGGTAGAAAAGGCAATTAAAGAAGAAGTTCATCACAGTTCCAAAAAACAAGAACTAGATAGGAGTTCTATTCTATGCAATCATATCCTTAAAGATCAAGTAGTATTCTCAATGGCCTCTATCCTCTTTATGAAAAGTCTGCATCCTTTATCATTAAGCAAGAAATTCTTACAAAAAAATCTTAACATTTGCTAAGATAGCTCCACCATGTTACTCAGTCAAATTTTCATCCATTTACTTACTTGCTTCCAAAGCTGGAAACCACACAATATATTTTCCTAAAATGTCATTCACTGACTCATAGTCTCACATTTTTATAAATTCTTATGCAGGAGAAGGTACAAATAAATATGGCCCATTGTCCTTTTTCTGTATTTGCTTTCTTTTTTTTTTAACTCTTGCTGACCTATGTGGACTCTTACAGGAATTCACGGTCTATACACCCTTAGCAATGTCAACTATACATCCCTGAGTTCAGGGAAGTTATAGTGTAATAGTTTCTTTATTTGAATATTTCTACATATAATTTGCTAGGAGTGGCTATCAACCTAAGCAGGATTCTTTTTTTTTCTTTAAATAGTTTTTGTTTTGTTATTTTTTTAGTTTTAGTTGGAACCAATACCTTTTATTTTATGTATTTATTTTATGTGGTACTGAGGATGGAACCCAGTGCCTTGCACGTGCTAGGCAAGCACTCTACCAATAAGCCCAAGCTCCAGCCCCAGCCCCTAAGCAGGATTCTTGTCAGGAAAAAAAAGTATAGCTTTCAACTCCTGGTTAAATACTAATAATCAGGGCTGGGGTTGTGGCTCAGTGGTAGAGTGCTCGCCTAGCATGCACAAGGCATTGGGTTCGATCCTCAGCACCACATAAATGTAAAATAAAGATATTGTGTTCATCTAAAACTTAAGAATAAATATTTTAAACTAAATAAATAAATACTAATAATCAGAATAAAGGAGACTAAATTAAAATAATCCTGTTTTCAAAAATTAGGCAACAGATTGGGAGAAAATATTGTAAAAATAAAGAACTTTTATCTGTAGTACATAAAGAACACCTACAACTCAATAGGTAAGAGATAATTCAATTTAAAAATAGGTAAAAGCCTCTACTCAAAATGTCATGTGTCCGCGAAGTTTTCCCTGATACCAGATTTAAAATGGTGGTCTCCTAATTTCTACCCCATATTCCTGTATTTCTCTTCCCTACTTTATTCTTCTTCAAAGTATTGACCATCATCTAAAATACAGGCAAGATGTTTTGCCAAAATGTGACAATAAGGCAAGAATCCAAGTTTCTATAGCTTAAGAGTCATTTTCTAAGAATGACAATAGACTCAATCTAAAAATTAGACCTATTCAACAGTAACCAAAAAGCATAAACATGTGACATGGCAATAGCTGATGAGGCAAATCAACTATTTAGAATAACTTGATGGTAAAGAAAGATCAGGCTTAAGTTAAAACCTATTAGTGTCACACAAATTCAACTAATTACCTACAATAATTAGCAAGCTTTGTCCTGCTTTAGTCAAACCAATTTTTAAAAAATGAAGTTACAGGTGATAATATAGTTTATACACAGTCATCAGTTGTGTCCATCGAAGGGGGACACTGTCCAGGTGTACCCTGGATATTTTTTGAAATCTCTGGGCTGATTCTGCACCTGATAAAAAAGATAGCACAATGATAGACAACAAATGAGAAAAAGGACAATCATCTGGTCCAAAAACTTAAGACATGAAATTAAGAAGCAGACAAAACAGAAGACAAACAACCATATCACTTGGAATGTATTACTCTGAAGGCAAGTACAGTAGAGAGAAACACAAATTATTTTAAGCAAAGTAAGAAAAGACCATAGCAATAAGTTATTTTTAGAGAAAACCAACTGGAGAAAAAATATGTATGTTAAGACATGTCAACTTGACACAAAGATAAAGTAGAACAGGAATCTGAACCCATTTACAAGCTGAACAGAGCTGAATAATGAAAGCTAGTGTCATAAACTTGGCTGCTTGACTGGCTTTGTGTAAGAAAATATCTCAGAACTTTGAACTTAGGAAATTCCAACTTGTCTTGCACCAGGTCACGAGCTCCACAGAGCAGGAACCTATTTCAACAAGCAGGTTTAAAAAACATTTAAAAAATATTTTTCATTGCTATTAATGATACACTTAAAAATGCAGTAAGTGCTAAAATCCATCAAAGTAAAATGCACTGAAAAAAATTAAACTTACTCAGAAAGATGTTCAGAATTTGGGATACAGACAGAAACTGAAATTAGAAGAAAAGTTTTATATTTACAACAGCATATGAACTATGATGAGAGTAACAATTTAGTAAAGAGTTCATATTGTGGTTGACCAAAAATAATGGAATAAATAACAAAATCCACAAGCGCACAGTTATATATACGTACCTTTCTCTACTACAACTTGGCAAGTATGGGTTTCATGTTGACTTAAGTGTGCAGCCATATTATCTAAGCCAGAAACATCAGTTAGGAAATCACAATTAAGGCACACTAGAGTAATGCCCCTATTAAAAAATAGCATAAAAGAAAAGTTTTTATCTGTTGTTAAATCTATATACAAGTTCAATGATTATTTTTCCACAAATTATCTTTTTGTGTAATAAATGTAACTTGTTATTTGTTATATAAATTTGATGTAACTGAAATGATTCTCTATAAAATGGTACAGCTATGTCCAAATTTTGCTACTACTTATTTACATAGAGTATTTATGTTTTATAAATATTTATCTTTTGTACCAGTCAAAAGACCTACAACCAGTCTAGGTTCCATTAACAATTTGCAATAATATAGGCAAGTCACATTCTATTTGTTCCCCTGCCCATCTGCAAAGTGAGAATAGCATTCATTCACTCAATATATATTTACTGAGGTTGTCTATACAACTGTATCACTGTTATTATGAACCACAACAACAAAAAAAGCCAGTCAGTACTTGAATGAAATTTATAATCTAGTGTTTTATTTAGTTGAGGACAAAATTAGAAGAAAATTATAAAGTATTTAGAAGTATAGTATGATACCTGCCACTACATGCCAAGGTTTTAGCATGATCTTTCAAGGGTGGTTATTATTTAACATGGAATTAACTGACGTAGTTAATAAAAATGTTGGAGTCCACAAATTTGGAATCCTCATCATCCCAGCACTGTGAATGCTATTGCCTACCTGATGGGGCCTATACTACTCATTCTCTTTAACAAAACTTGTGAGTGCTGTACAGAGAAAGGAGAAAGAAACTCAAGTCCAGAGAAAATAAAGACAGCATCATGCTGCCTTAGCAGGTCAAAGCAGGGAGAACTCCAATATGTTCTTGATTCTTAAATAACACATGAAATGATTAAGGACTTTCAAAGGAAGTTAGGAAACAAGTCCCAAAATCATGAAAAACTTTTTCTGAGTCTAGAATAGTTCTTATACTCACTGAATTAAACTGAATAACATTTGCTATCTGAAGTATTTAAACATAATTGGCATGTTAAAGTTATGTGTCAATGGCCTTAAGATTCATATTTAAAATGTGTTTGATCTCGTGACTTTTAATTGAAAAGTATCTTAAATATTATTAAGAC
The DNA here is from genome assembly GCF_048772815.1 of Callospermophilus lateralis. NCBI lineage: Eukaryota > Metazoa > Chordata > Mammalia > Rodentia > Sciuridae > Callospermophilus > Callospermophilus lateralis. The sequence goes on along the minus strand of NW_027512584.1, from coordinate 195,661 downwards.
TGTAAAAATATTGAGATGGTTCAGAGAACTTAGAAAGCCACTATATAATTGAACTTATTAGATTTATTAAAATGTTAAGCAATTGGGAGCTAGTTGGGTCAAGCATTTGAAGTGCTGTTTAAAAGAAAATCAAGTATATTTAATGGATAAATGACACTAAATTGTTTAAAGTAATTTGAACTTAAATGTCACTGTTGAAAAAAATTCACTCTGTTCAATTTAAATGAACTTTATCTTACATTAAATTAAAGTTCCTCTAGAAAGTGATTACTAAAAAGTACTCAAATTCTAAATGGAGTATTTCTAAAATTCTAAATGGAGTATGGAGACTTAAAAGCTTAAAGAAAGTTAAAATGTAAAATACTTAGCTTAAATAACTAACTACAATTTTTTCTATGAACAAACTGCCCTCATAGATACTAAAAAGAGTTTCACTGGTAAAGAACAGGCTACTGCCTATTCCACTGGATATAGATAATTTAAAAAGGGATGGCATGACTAACTCAATCTGTTTTAAACAGGGATTTGTAATTGGAATTTTTAATCAAATTTCTTGATTTGGGAAAATATGTGAGTCTGGGAATATTATAGTTGAGTCATTAGTAGAGAAAAGATGGTCTGTACAGAGAAAGCAGAAAGAAACCCAAGTCCAGAGAAAATAAGACAGCATTGTGCTGCCTTAGCAGATCAAAGCAGAGAGAACTAAAGTAAGTTCTTGATGACTTTTTGTTTTCCTTATTTGCTCTGCCTGTTGCTCCTCTACTTAAGGGTCTATAAGAGTCTTTGGAATCTCTCTAATAAATCAAAGTTTCACCTAAATTTTGTTTAGGTGAAAAAATTGATCATTTAACTGATCACTGTTATTATCAGTTTAATACAAAGTATATACATTCAACGTTCATATATTTGATGTTCATTACATAATATATATGTTACACCAGTATATGAATACAAACAAACAGGATACTTCAGACTGATTTCTCCTCCTTAAGTTCTATTTTAATAGCATGATATATGTGTGCACTGAGAGAATTCACTGGCACATCAAATCTAAAATCATCTGCTTTCTCCCCAAATCATCTCCTCCTGACTTTCTTATGGTCCCATTTCACTTGACACTAAAGCTCAAACCATAGTCACCTATGACTTTCTCCTTTCTTACAACATTTAATATGTCAAGCATTCTATAATATTAACAACTTATTGAGTACTTATCTGTGCCAGGCTGCTTTTAAACATATCATCTCATCTAAATCTTACAACAACCTGAAGAGTTAAGTGTTATAATTATTACCCTTTTATACAGTACAGAGTTAGCTTAGTAGCCTACCAAGGACATAGAGCTGGTAAAGGTCAAAATCAGGTGTAAAATTATGCACTTTGATTCCAGAGCCCATATTACATCATAAACACAATGTAATACCACCTCACCACCTTAATTCAGATCCCTAATCTAAATGATTTATGCACCTACAACTCACCTTGCATGTCCCTGAATTCAACTTTCCTTCAGTATCACTTGAATCTACACAAAACACTAATGGTTCTCCAGTGCCCTCTGAATTAAGTCCAAATTTCCTAAGTTTAATTTTCAATGCATTCCAATATGATTGTAAGCTCAAAATTGTTGCTACAGACTTTAATCCATTACTATCACACAAACATCATGTTCCATCCATTTACTACTAGCCATACTTTCTGTATGTCTTCTCTTTTTCATTTCTGCACTTTTGTGCTATTTTCTCCAACTAGAAGATCCCTCTGCTTCTTCTGCCAGTTTAAAAAAAAACACTCATCCTTAAAAACAAAGTAAACCTAATTCCTATCCAGATCATTCCAAGTAATCTCTCACTTCTCTGAAATAACTTATTGCACTTATTAAAATCCATAGTTACTTCTGTTCATACTTTATTTCCCACCTAATGAACAACATTCCCTGAAGGCTAGTTCCAAGATTGCTTTATCCCTATCATCTACACAGAACCTGCTACAATACATACATGATAAATGCATAATACACATAATATACACAATAAAAAGTATTCCATTTCAATAAGTAATTACAAAGATTGGGGGATATGGAATTTTATAAATATGCTAAGTTCCACTCACAGAAATTGACCAATTCCAATGTGAGACATAATGGTAGTTGAGAGAAAAACACTCCAGACCTTTAAAAAATCAGATAATTTGTTTAAAAAACTAACACACATCTGAGCTAGACAACAATGAGGTAAAAATCAAATTAAAATCTGATTTTTAAAATGCAATAAATCCTATTCATTCTTATAAAAGTCTTTATTAAGGCAGTACCTCAAGTAACAATCAATTTCTCTGAATACAATAAACACTCTAATGAGACTAAAAGTTTTAATATTGAACCATTATTTTTTATCTTCCTGTGAGCTACTGGCTCAGCATCATAAATGGGACCTTTTGTCCAAATACATATTTTTTCCATATACATTAATTTATTCAACAAATATTTACTGAATGCCTACTATATGCTAGGCTTAAAAAAACAAAAACAAATGAACAACAACAAAAAAAAAAAACACAAGCCACATAGAATGTAGTAAGAGAACACAGACCACAGACAAACAAAAAGTAAAATATACAGTATTGCAAATGCACTTTGAAAAAAAATATTAAAAGGAGGTAAAAGTGCTAGAGTGAAGCATGGGGGGAGTGGATACAATTTCAAATGCAGTAATTAAGGAAAGGATCACTGTCAGAGTGGAGATAAAGGAGTAACCATATAATATCTGGGAAAGAGTAAACTATGCATAGGAGATAATAAACACAAAGATCCTAAGACATAATGCCATTCCCTCTTCCTCCTTTTCCATGAACCCAAAGCATCAAACAAGTCTTTGGCTATACTTATCAATAAATTAGTTTGGTGGAACAAAGATATTGTTATTTCAAGGAGAATAGCAACATAAGCAGAAAATAAACAAAGAAAAAGAAACAAAGGAAATCAGAATTTTAAAAAATGGTGCTCAATGGATTTTGAATTCAGTGTGTGGTATAACCAATGCTAATTATCAACATTCATCCATAGTTTCTTTACAGAAGCTAAGATGTATACTTCTATTTGAAAAAGAAACAAACAAAAAAGAATTATGAAGACTACTGATTTCAAGAATTTCAGTGGTTTCATATATGTGCTTCAAAAATTAACAGCGTCACTTTAATAGGTATCTTAAGTAACTTTTTGATATTCAAATATTGTTGGTGGGCCTGATTTTTCCTTTCATTTTACAATGCAAATGCATGAGAATTTCATCTTGACACCATTTGTCACCAATGAAATAAATTTACCAAGAGATTAATGGCATATCTCAGGTCTTATAAGGAGCAATATAATATCCATTAGGAATCACTCAGATTTCCAAACTGGCACTCCCAGACAGTTTAATTTAAAAGTGCAAACCACAATGATACAGCACTTCCTAGCAACTAGGATGACTATAACAAAAAAGATATAATACAGAATGTTACAAAAGATTGTGAAGAAACTAGAACCCTCATACACTGCTGGTGGGAATGTAAATAATGAGGCTACTTTGAAAAGCAATTTAGCAGTTCCTCAAAAGGATCAATGTACTATAAAATCCAGCAAATTTAATGTTAAGTATATACTAAAGAAAAATAAAAAGACATGTCCTTAAAAAAATTAATATGTAAATGTTCACAATGTAGCATTATAACAACCTAAAGTGAAAATGAACTGAATGAATGGCTAAACTATGACATATTCATAATATGGAATATCATTCAGCACTTTGAAAAATGAAGCATTCATACATGCATGCTACAATATACATAAACCTTTATAGACAGTTGGAAAAGACTACATACACAGTCTATCATTCCATTTGTAGAAAATATCTAGAATGAACTAATCTACATAGGCACAAAGTAGATTCATGATTGCTTAGTAATGGGGAGAGTTGAAAAGAAATGGGGATAACCACTAATGAATGGGGAAAGGGTTTCTGTTTGGAATGACCAATATGTACTAAAATTAACTGTGGTCATTGCTGTACAGCAGCAGTACAGTATAATATTATAACCTATTATAGGTTTGGATGCTATACTATACTGTATAGTATAATATAGCACAATACCATAACCTATTAATTTTATTGTTAAATGCATATTGTACAGCATGTGAATTATATTTCAATAAATTTGTTATGCAAGAAAGAATGTAAATTATAACCATTGTTTAGTAGAAAGAATTAAAAAAAATCAACTAGTTACCTGAGATCTTCAGAATGCTCCTTAAATATACAAAACCTTTTACTTGGACGACTACTGTGAAAGCTGGAGAGACAGAAGACATTTTAATAATTTTAGTATAGAATTATATTATTTCATAATAATAATTATATTAATTTATAAACATATTTCAAGTCTGTACTTAAGTTTCTAGTTTTTAAAAGACTATAGAATAAATACTGAACCATTAACTCTGTTTAATTTAACATTTGATCTGATATTCCATTTTGCTTTTAATTCCTAATGACACATACTTTTTTCCCTAAGCATATACTTAGATGATCAATACCTCACCATTATGTAAAAAGGAAATGCTCAAAGAGTTAAAAAACAAACTAAATTTTTCATTTATTATACATTTAAAACAATTCTAAATTTTTATTAACAAATTAATTTTGCTACAATCTGAATTATTATTAGAAATCAACTTTTTGAAAATAACTTTTTAATAATCTTAGCATGCTGGTATAGAGGCAGGGGAACAGAATTCAATTGATCTAGAAAGTACACACTATTTCAGCTAAATATTACTGTTTACCATCTGTAAATTCAAACATCTAGACAGTTCTTTGTAATTGTTAGTAGAGGTTTAAGAAAAAAAGCAGAACTCATAACTTAATGCTTCCTCTAATCACAGAACAAAAAACCACTAACCAAACATTGTAGCCAATAAGGAAAGCTTTCTGTACTAGAAAACCAGAAGTAGTTTAGCACACTATATCTGAAAGTCACAGAAAACCGTATCACCATCACCTGAGAGTTTATTTAGAAATGCAAAATCTTAGGCTCTTCACAAACCTACTGAATTAATCTCTGGCAGTGGGATCCAGGAAACTGCCTTAACAAGTTTTTCAGTGGTTCTTATATAAGTTAAAGTTTGAAAAGCAGTAGCCAACAAACTAGATAAATGGCTACTCACATCAGTGATGCCTGTATGTAAAGGAACAGAAATGTTCTGGCTAAATATAATCCCTAGAAAACAGCCTCAGAAGATTTCAAATATCATTTCTTCAAGCTAGGGTAACTATTATTTGGAGATTTATGAATTTAAGATATTATCACAAAAACACAGTTTTTAGAGAGATCGGGGGTTGGGAAGCCCTGAAATTGTGTGCAAAAAATTATATAAATCATTGTTTCCTTAGAGGAATGAGTCCAAGACTGGGAGGCAGGTTTACTGGGGATTGAACCCCAGCATGCTCTACCAGTGAAATATACCTCCAGCCCTTTTTATTTTTAGACTAGGTCTCTCATAAATTGATGAGCTGGCCTCCAACTTGGAATCCTCTAGCCTCAACCTCCTAAGTCACTGGGATTACAAGTATGTACCACCAGGTTCAGTTCAAAATAAGTTATTTTTTTAATGACATTTTAAAGTTTTTTCTCTTCAAATAAGTATACTGTTTTTATTTATTCTTTGATAAGGAGAGAGAAAAATTATATTTTAGGGTCTTTTTGATGGCTTCCACATCTATCTATAACTTGAACCAAATATCTACAAATGTTCCTAATTAAATTTTTAGTTGTCTGAATCCAGTTATGATTTAGAGTTCCCTATCTTTGGAAAAAAAAAGCATTTATACTGCCTCTGTAACTCATCTGTATTTACTACATAACTTCTACAACTGCAATTTTTTGTAATGTAAGAATGGAAAAGTGAATCACAACTCACAAATAAAAAGGAGGAAAAAGCTACCTTTCTTCCCTATTTCCACAAAGTTGATAGAAATACAGAAACACACCTAAGAAAACAGAAAAGGCTAAGACTTTTATTCAATACAGTAAAAATACAGTGTTAAGACGTAGGTCTAAAAAACCTGCTACCCAACTGCATGACTATAATTACCAAAAGCTCATTGAATTGTTCTTCACAAATAGGTAAATTTTATTAGGTATAAATTATACCTCAAGGAAATTGAGGACAAAATCCCTCTTTGACCATATTTTCCTTAATAATCTTGATTCCATGTAAGAAACAACTTAACTTTCTGAGAAACACAAAAGGAATGACTTCCTTAACATCCAACAATATTGATGGTATACCTACTATTTAAGACACTGTAGAATGATGATATAATAACTAGAGTGGTAAGTCGCCTGCCCTAGAATTCATGGTTGAGTGAAAGAGAAGAAGATGGTTTGACACAGAATAAATGCTAATAAATAAATGTGGAATGAATATATATTCATAAATTAATGCAAGAAAAAAATCAACAGTGACACAGAACTCTGTGTACAGGAACAAATCATTACAACAGCTTTCGTTTTACTTGGAAACGTTTAACATCTTTCTTCAAAGCCTAAGAGAAATGTCATTTATAGAAAGTCTTCTCTACTTCTTATTTAAAGAATTTATTCTTACCTTCTCTGTGCTCTCATAGTCATCTGCTTATCACATTAACCTAGGTAAACATATTTCTCCTACTAATTAGCAAAAATTAACAGCAAGGACTTGACCCCCAATACTACCTGCCTATCACACTTTATAGAAAACTGTATGGTTTCATATGCCTCCCAAAGCTCATGTGTGAGCAATGCAAGAAAGTTTAGAGATGACTCAATTAGTTTATGAGAGCCTTAACATAATCAGTGCATTGATCCCAGATAGGGATTAACTGGGTGGTAACTGTAGGCAGGTAGGGTGTGACTGGAGGCTCGTCTTTGGATATATATTTTGTGATCATGAGAGTGCTCTGCCTCTCCTTCCTGATGCCATGTTCCCAGTTGCTTTCCTCCACCATTTGCTTCCACCATGATATTCTGCCTCATCTCAGGCCCAGGCCCATGGAGTCAACCATCTACAGACAGAGACCTCTAAAACTATGAGCTCCAAAATAAACTTTTCCTTCTCTAATTGTTTTTGTCAGGTCTTTTGACTAAAACACAAACTGTACCTTCCTAGTATGTAATAATCAGTATTTGTGAAAATGAATCTGGGTGATATAAATACTATTAAAAAGAGATATTAGTAATGTCCATTAACTTAATTCTCTTACATGTAGAAGAAAAAGTTGTCTCATATATCTTTTTGAGGAATAACAGTAATATTATATAGTAGTTAATTTTCACTTTCTCAGGTGATTTCGATTACCACTTACAAGCTATTAGCAAAGTACAATAATTCAAATAACTGACCCCAGTAATACTATTTTTAAAAAATAATTTATAATTATGAAGTTAATGATCTGTTTCCTTCAAAGAGTCTGACTTTAAAGATGTTTCAACAGCTTCAAGATTTTTTAATCTCTTCTTTGAGATTAAGTTTGGGGCCTCTTCTAATTATAAATAATGATTATCATTTATAGTTTATAAAGTAGTAAGTGATATGATAAATACAAAGACCACTTCTCAAGGAGATTCTACATACACAAACAAAATGAAAGGCAGATCAGATGAATGGTACACAATTCAAAAGAATTGACCATTTGAAAGATGAACTGGGAGGGAAGGACAGGGTGTCATGGGGACTAATAAAGAATAAGAAAAAACTACTATATAAAATAAGTATGGGAAGAAAAATACTTTTGAAAAGATTAGCCAACTTATGAGGATCAGAGTCTCTCTTTATAGAAGACTGGGCAGGTATGAGACCAGAAAGAAAGACTACTTGAAAGGCTACAGAGTTGGTATGGTATAGGGTAAGAACTGAATGTACACATCTTTTGGAGAAATGAAGCTTCCCTTCATAAAAACTTCAAACCTAGATCAAGTATCTGCAGTAAGTAGAAATAAGGGTGTGCTACTCAGTGAGAAGGCAAAGGAAACAACAGTATCAATGAAGGAAAAACAAAACAAAAAAAAAAGGAGAAAGGAGCTAACAATGAATAAGGAGTATATGTGATGACAATGAAATGCAGGTTTGGGTGGTTTGAAAAAGGGTAAGAAGAATGTCTTGAGCCAACTGCAAATGGTTGGAGATATAATGGATTTGGAAGTTCTTCAGGACAGGAAGGAAACCTATGATAAATGGGAGAAGGAAGGCCAGATGAACCTTAGTTTAAGAAACACAAAATACTTTCCAATTTGATCCTTTAGAAATTAAGGGCAAAATAAAAGACATCCTTAGGTAGCTTTGTGTTTTGAACAGAATAAGAGATTAGCATTCTACCCAGAAGTATACTAGGGGAAAATATAATGGCGCCTGGTTTAGAGCAATAGGTCTATCAGATACTGCAGTGGTTGGGAGGCAGTCTCAGGAAGCCATGATGCACAGTGAATCCAAAGAACTTCTTGAGTTTCAGAAACTTGGAGCAGTAAATTATTTCTAGCTGGAGCTAAACATTCACACAAAATGGTGCCCTGAAAGAGATGGAACTTAAAAAGTTGGGATGATAGTAATGTGAATCTGAGACAGATAATAATATTTGGCTTTTATTGTTGTTCTATTGAGATGCCAGTGGGTCTAGGGTAAAAGCATCTACAAAATAATTAGAAACACAGATTTGGATCTTAGAAAAACAAAAGATTGAAATTCTAAGATTTCAAGTTGAAAGCTGAAAGTGCAAGTGCTAAAATTACTAAGAAAGGGACTATAAACAGTTGGAGACAGGCAATGAAAGAGAGGTGTTACCTAAAAAGAAGAAAAATGGTATTAACCGCTTAATAGAGACTAAAGAGAAACGTTTCAAAAGTGAGTGGCAACAACGTTAAAAATAAAGTTAAGGAGTAAAGAATGAAAAAAGAGGAAAAGTGTGGTGATAAGTACATGACACAATAATCTTTAAAGGGTCAGTGTTAGTTGATAGGTAGGGATGATACTCAAAAGGGTAAAGAAATGAGTCACAATTAAGCTGGCAACAAACATTTTGAAAAATGTTGATGGAAAAAGGCTGACAAGAAATAAAGAAAATACGCAGGAAGGACACAGCTCCCTCATCCTAAAATTAAAGAAAGTGTTTATAAGCAGAAGACCAATAGTGACATAGGGATGAAGATACAAGTTAACTGAATTAGTTTATGATGAATTGAAGGAAATAAAAGATAGAACTGGCTATGGAGAAATGGGACAAGCTTAATTTCTGAGATTAATATCTGGATGAAGAAAAATATTTGGAGTTGAAAAGAGCTAATTTAAGGAAAAATGAAAAAGATGACCTTCAATTGAGCAATTAATAAGTTGGGTTAACAACTGAAAGATGAAAATAAAATCTTTAGGATACTGAAAAAGGATTAAACAAACACTGTAGGTAAAAATAAGGAGGTCTTTAAAAAGAAAAATAAAGAGATAGGTCTTAATCAAAGTTAAAGATTATAAAGTCAGAATGAATAAACAAACTCTTGTATTCTAGAATTAAGCATACATAAAGATGGAAAGGGGAAGAGGCTGAAATCTTAAACTGGCTTTTATGCTAGGTGAGCATGAATAAAAATGTAGAAGACAAAGAAAAGAACAGGATTCGAAACAGAGGACCACGATGACTATAAAGTTAGATGAATGCTGCTAGACTGGCAAAAAGAGTCAAAACTCTGAACATCATAGAGTATTAAGAATTCAGAAGGAATGAAGAGTATATAGGATGAGACTAAAAATGAAGAGGACCCAAAACTTAAAAGCTGATGTGAAGTGCTGGCACTAAAGAAGCCAAAACACCAGGAGGTAGGCCAATCATCAAGGCAGAAAAACTGAGAGAGAAGGGCTAAAGTTTCCATGAAAGGTAGGAGAATTCTGGAAACGCAGTTTCTGATAATGATAAGAAAGCAAAACAGAGGTTATGTCATGATCTCCAAGAAACTCAGTTATACATTAATTCTAATGTTTATTTAAATGTAACAAACTCACTATGAATAAGCAGTATATCACATTTATAATGGAATAACTATTTTTAAAGATAAAAAATCCACCCTGATAGAATAAAATATTCTCCTATTAAAGAAATACAAATGAAAATAATATGGGTTCTGAAGGGGTTTCTTAGTATAGTGTAATGATAGGTACTTAAACAACATAAATTAAATGAATTAATGAAAAAGAATTCCAACGGTGGCATCATAACCAGAAGAGTCTCTCCTTTTCACTGAACAAATGTATGTATAGATGGCCTGACAGATGAAGGACCATAGAAAGAAAACCAGATTCAATGAAGTTCCTAACATCACTGAAAATCCTCCAATAATGTTAGCTATTAATTAAAAAGCTACAGCTACTAGTTGAATAAAAGGTTAATAGTTTCAACTATCAATACATTTAGGTACAGCTATTCCTCTATGAGCAGAAGCAGTAATCACTGGATTTCATCACAAAACCACAGCTTCTCTCAAAGTGACTAATTTGAAGAGGATATTCCTAATGAGGACATTTATTTGTATGCTAAATAAGCTTAAAACACTTAAAGTTTTATTTGAAAATCACCATTTTTAAATACCTATAGGGAAAAATAAAAAAACAGAAAAATTATTTTCCCAACAAACCTATCCTAATTTTATTAGTTTAATTAACCGTTCTTACAATTTAAGACCAGTAATTACTTGAGTTACTATGTTGGAAAATAACATCAGATAGTATCTTAAAAGTTCCTTACTGCTAGGTCCTTTTGGCTCTTTGAGGAGAAAAACTAGTTTCTAATAGGGATAACTTTGCTTCAAAACAAAAACTTCCTGTACTATAATTTTAGTTGTCAATTTACAGGTTTAACTCTTCTTACCTCATCATATGATTTACATAGGCTTTACTACAGATAGTATTGTATCTGCAAAAGCTACAGTGGACATATGTAGGAAAATGGTTTGCAAAATCTTTTATTTCAGAACAGCACTCAATGCACTTGTGAATGCCCCGACGACACCTTGTGGAGACACAAAGAAAATGGTATAAATATATTTTAAAACAAAAGTAATAAGTAAGAGCCATATTACTATTCTAATTAACTAAAGTATAATGTTTTTATACTTAAATTTAAATTGGTATTGTATATTAGGAATAAAACATCACATTAAGTTCCTCAATGCAGTATTAACTTGGATTTTTTTATTGCTATTAGCCAATGTGCTTTGTTTCTTTTGCATATTAGAGATTTTTGATTTGTATTTAGATTTACTTCCATTAGGCTTATTTCCATTAGGTTTATTTGCATTGGATTTGGTTGTATTAGGTTTACTTGTATTCGATTTGTGGGATTTTTAGCAGTTATATTTTTAGTCCTTGGAGGTGAGAGCTGAAGGGTAGAAGTGCTTGCATTAATGGAAGGTGTAGGTGAAGATCCTGACTGAAGAGGTCCAACTGAAGCTCGAATAGTAACCTACAAGAATGCAGAATATATTTACTTCAAAAAAAAATCACTATATTACTATTAAAATATCACTGTACAAAAACCACTTAAACATCAAGTATTTTGAAAGAGTACACATAAACTACAATTGTATTTAGTCTTATTTACTCCAAATGTTCAAAACAATTAAATAAAGTTAAATTTGATATTTATTCACTTAATGTAAAATCAGTTATGTGTAAACACAGTTATTAATGAGTAATTAGGAGTTAATAAAAATTGTATGACTATCAAAAGAGCACATTCCATAGCTATTTTTATGCTGTGACATAATTTTTTTAAAAATTCATATATAGGTCTAAGTTTCACAAAGCTTGAAAAATCACTCTAGAAAGGCCTACTGATATCACCCTTTCATAACTACAAAACAAATAGATCTATAGTAAATGTGACCTCTCCTTTACAGGCTCATTATCCTGGATTTATACTTATAAAATGTTATAAGAAAGAGTTAAGTCAACTTTTTGCACTGTGTGAAGAATTTAATATTGAGACTTCTCTTAAAGGGAACTAACACAAAATTTATCATTTAGTGTTCAAAATAGAAAATATTCAATTATATCTGTTAGTTGACAATGGAAAGGTCAATTGCCTACCAACATTCTCATTGATCACTTGACTATACTCTCCTCATGCATGTGAGGAACAGACTATGATGAAGTCCTATGAAACGTGTGCTTAGGTATTATACAAAAGCACTAGGTCAGGAATCAAAAGAACTGAGGTTGAATCTCACATTATGCCTTCCAAGCCATGTAATCTTGAGTAAATAAGATATCCTCTTTAAACTTCTTCATATCTAAAATACAGGGCACTATTTGCCTTTTCTACTCACTGAATGATTGTATGGATTAAATAATACAATGTATGAAAAGTACACTGAAAGCCTCATTCTAAGATGTCATAACAACATTTAGTATCATTATCATTAATATTATTATTATTATTAAGGGGAAAAATGAGAGAGGACTGCACTGCTTACATTAGTGTTCTGCATGTCTAGTTCCAGCATGAAATGAATGGTTTGCAGGGAAGAATGCTGGATAGCTTCTCTTGCTCTAAGTCTTCAGAGCATGGCTTTATATTATTTTATTTAATTCAAGTACCAGACATACCCACATTCAAAGGTAAGTACCCAAAGCCAAATATAAATGTTTTGGGGGTTATTTCACTTTGGATTATCCATGCCTCTGTTTTCCTCCACTAGAGCAAATATTCAAGAGCTGACTATATGTAAAGAAGTTAGAGAAAACAGATGTATATAAGGCAGAAAGGGAAAAGCAAATTACAATCATCAGTATGCAGTCAGACATGTGTTTGCTCACTTAAAATGCAATGCTGTCCAGCAGCAGTACTTGCTTCTCTGAGAGTAGACTAAATGATAACAACTTCAACAAACATCTGAGAACCTATGGCATTCAAGGCACTATGTCAGACATTGGGGGATACAAAGATAAATAAAATAAGATTCCTGATATCAAGTCTCTTAGAGTTAACTGCTAAAACTGACATAGTTCAAAAATAGCCTATATAATATTGAAACAACCCCCTGACCCAAGGAACAGTTAAACTACGTACACTTTTAATGGAGAAATGCCATTTCAACGTAGTACCCACCACTGAACTCAATGGTTAAAGCTTTCCTTTCTAAGCATAAAAACAATGAAAACTAAAATTAGTCAATAAAAATCTGAAGTCATTTTTAAAAAGTCATATTTAATAGATAAAACCAGGTTAGAGCTAATTTTTATTATACAAAATGTTAAAATATAACATATTTGAACTCACTTTTGTTCCAGGAGGAAATCCTTCTAGTTGTTTAGGTTTTATAAATGTTCGATGATGCTGTGTCTTATGATCCATTTTCTCCTTGCATGTCAAAAATTGCAGTCTACATTTTGTACAATGATGTATTCCTTTTTTCTATTGAGAAACAGAAAAAAGGAAAAATAACTTTTATAACCACAAAATTCTGTGTCCTGGAACTACTCTAACTTAATTTTAATGAAAGTTTATAATTTCTTATCATAGATAGTATTTTTTAAAACTTATATTACTATCAAATGTATTTGTTACTATATAGAGTCAAACATAAAAGTTCTATTAACAGGTTCAAATAGAAGTTATACCAAATGTATGAAAGCTTTTAATTATAAACTTAAATTATTTAAAAACATGATACTATGAAAATGAGCTAAACATGTTTTAATTTTAGAAAATGTCAAAATCATTTTAAAATTTTGCTATTTTCAATCATTTGACAAGTTGGTAAAGTAAATTACACCCTCTAAACTCAAGTAAATCTAACTAGATATTTCAAAGGTTAAGTTACAAAAATGGTTATACAAAGCAATGTTGTCCAATAAAATTTCCTGCAATAACAAAATGCTCTAGAGCTTTGCTGTTCAACATGGTAATTACTAGCCATATAATGGTTACTGAGCACTTGAAACGTGGCAAATGAAAGTGAGGAGCTAAATATTTTAAATTTTATTTAATTAATTTACACAGGTAATTGTGACCAGTGGCTACTACACTGGTCAACATAGATACGGAGGCATAAAATATAACTGATCATAACCTATGTTTCAGTTGAAAACTCCCTGAGTTCCTCCTAATATCCTGGTCCTATCACATTCTACAGATGGGAAATAGAACCCAAGAGAAATCTAAGTCCCTCTCCCATAGCTAGATAATAACAATGCTAGACTCCCTGATCCAGTGTTCTTCCTACTGTATAATATCAACTGAAACCTTTACACATTTATTCTCAATAATATAAAAAATATATTTCATATACATATGCTTATAGTATATAGAAATTTAAAATAACACATGCAAAATATTTTCTTCAAAGCTGTATCTCTGCCAGATACATCACTATTTCCCTTTAAATACAACCAACTCTTCATAAAATTTAAGGTAATACTTCTCTGAGGTAATATACAGAGAAGTATCTAGCAAAGTTACTAGCACACAGCAAACATTTCATTAAAAAAAAGCCAGACATAGAAATACAATATCACATATTCAACTGGGTGTAATGCTCATTCCTGTATTCCCAGAATTTCGAAGGCTAAGGCAAGAGGATTTCAAGTTTGAGACCAGCTTCAGCTACTTAGCAAGACCCTGTCTCAAAAAATGAAAAGGGCTGGGGATATAGCTCAGTGGTAAAGTATAGTTGGGTTCAATTCCCAGTACCCTCCCCCCGCAAAAATCATATGCTCTCACTCATACATTCAAGATAAAAAAGTTGATCTCATGGGAAGTATATAAAGTGGTCACTAGAGGCTAGGAAGGGTGCAGGGATATGGATGAGGGAGATCAGACACTGGAAAACAAAACACTTTGATAGGAAGAATAAGTTCTAGTATCCAACAGCACGGCAGGGTGACTATGTTTATAATAATTTATATATTATTATAAAGAGCTAGAAGAGAGTTATGTGAATGTTCCCAACACAAATGATAAAAATGTTTGAGGGAAATGCTAATTACCTTAATTTGAACTTATACATTGTAAACATGTATTGAATTATAACTCTATTTCCAATAAATATGTACAATTGTTATATGTCAATTAAAATTTAAAAAAAATAGAAAATAGTTCTTCACAATGTCCAAAGCAATATGTAAGAACAACATGTTAGAATAATTTAAGCTGTATCTTAAGACTAGCAGTGTAATGCACTATCTTATATCATAGATATAAGCAACTTAACACAAATTCACTTATAAAGTATTCAAAGAGAGGAGGAAAAAAGAGAGAAAAACTTGGCCAAGAAACAGATACCAGAACAACAGGACAGAACAAAAGTTCACTAGAATTCATTTCCCAGAACTCTTTACTAGAATCACTTACTAGGTTACCTCATCCAGCTTCATGATTTTAAATACCACCTACCCAAATGCTTATTTGGCAATATTACTTGACATCTTATATGCTTCTCTATGGACAAACTAAACTCTAGGTTTCCTATATCTCTCTCCTACCATCCTAAATCTGTTCCTTGCTCAGTTTTCTCCATAGCTTAGAATATTAAAACTCCATTCTTATAAATGCTTAAGACAAAAAACTCAGTGTCCCCTCCTGCCCCCCCTCTCTCTTTAACACATTAATAAAACCTGCCAACTTCACTTTCAAGACTACTGATAACATTCCTATTTGTCATTACCTCCAACCACTTCTACCATACTGGTGCAAGTCACCCAGACTATGATTTAAAAAAAAAAAAAAAAAAAAAAACTTCTATCTTCCTTTCATGTCTTTTTCTGCCCTGTGATCTATTCTCTCCATGGTTGTTGGTAATTCTTGAAATATGCTAGGTCTCTCACTTAAAACCTTCCAGGAGCTTTCCAAAGTCATGACTCTGGGTCCACACAAATTGGCCTGCATTCTATTGCTACAACCTTATCTCCTACAATTCATCCTTCTGTTAGTTAACTCTGCTCTAGCTTCAATGGCCTCCTTGCCAATCTTATTAGTAACTCTGGTTTATACTCACTTCATTGCCTACATAATGTTACCTCTCCCACATGGCTTACTCCTTAATTTCCTTTGAAGAGGCCCTTTAATGCCCATGCTGTATATAAAATAGAAAACCCTCCTCCCCAGTGCTTGGCACTCCTTATTTTCCACATTTATTTCCTACCCACAATACTTATCACCAGCATATACAAACACACATTCACACAAATTTATTATCTTTCTCCATTACAGTACCAATTCCTAAATCACACTGCTATATAATACCTAAAACAGTTCCTGACATACAGTAAGGCATCCTTAATAAATATTTGTTGGACGACTAAATAGTGAAGCAGAAAGCAAGAGACTAATGCAGAAAAATACATGAGCGGCAGGTACAATTTAACTAGTTCAAATGACTGCTACTTCATTCAATGCACATTTATCCAAAATCCTGAGACAGAAAACATCAATCTATAATTCCCTGAGGTGGACTTATACATCTCTGATGTTATGTACATATGCATTTTAATGTGCTAAGGGTGATGAAAATACAGTATCACAGTTTTTAATAACAACAATGTTCAATCAAAGATATAATGATCTATTCAGAGTATAGAAAAATAACTGTACTGAATTTTTTGAGAGTCTTGAGGTATTTAAGGGTAATTCTTACTATATGTAATTTCTACCTTTAGATCTAATGCCAATGTAAAATCAACTCCGTGACAGCAGTAAAAACTAGTGCTCTAAAGTCATGTTCTGTCTTTGCCTTTTTTAAATTTTTTTTTAGAGAGGAGGGAGAGAGAGAGAGAGAGAGAGAGAGAGAGAGAGAGAGAGAGAGAGAGAGAGAATTTTTTTTTAATATTTATTTTTTAGTTCTCGGCGGACACAACATCTTTGTTGGTATGTGGTGCTGAGAATCGAACCCGGGTCGCACGCATGCCAGGCGAGCGCGCTACCACTTGAGCCACATCCCCAGCCCTGTCTTTGCCTTTTATGAGACAATGCAACATCAGGCAAGTTACTTTCACTAAAACCCTGTTTCCTCATTTATAAAACATATATAGGTTGTGAGGATTAAGTACCCTGATACCATATGGTGATTACTATATGTTAACTGCTTATTGTTTTATCTAATAAGCTTTTTTAATATATCAGAAATTCTTAAATTATTTCATAAAAGTCATATAAACTGGGTTGTTTGCTCTAAAATTACTCAAGACATAACAATATAATCTTTTAAAGAAACAATTACAAGTGAGGTCTTCAACATAATAAAATGAGACACAGAATCAACAATTTTTATTACCTGATATTGTACTGTCATCTGTTAAAAGTTTATAATTCTACTCAGTGAAGGTTTCCCAGTCTTTCATAAATAAGTATACATATTATAAATACATTGGAGGATGCCTGATGATCCTTCTTCCTTACTAATAGATTGCCCTATCTTTACTGCTGGCTATCTACTTCCCAGGCACACCCAAACAAAAAATTTAAAAGTTAGGAACCCATGGCAAGTCAAGATGGCTCCAGGCATGAAGGTTTGATTTTAAATAACATAGCCTAGGCTGGTGACACAACTTAGTAGCACATGCTCAGCATGTGCAAAGTCCTGCATTCAATGCCCTACACCACAAAAAATAAATAGAACACATTGTACACCCCACACACTGGCTCCACACATCTTATCATTATTTTCATGTCTATAACTCAATGTAGAGCTTAGTAAAGCATCTGGGGAAAGTTACATTAAAAAGACTCAAAATAAAATAGTTTATACCTTACTCTCCCTTTTAAAATTAAAGGCTAAAGATGAAATACAGAATACGAAGGACAATGTTTCCCAAACTCTTTATCAAGAAATGTTAATAGGTATGTTCAAATAAAGTGTTCAGTGGTTAAACAAGTTTGGGAAATGATACATACTTTATCTTTTGCTTGGAGATTTACAATGTCCATTAGCATATTAAAAGCTCTGAGAAGTCCTGTTTTAAAAAAACAGACAAAGAAAACTGTTTAATTTTTTAAATCCAGGCATTTACCAAATTGATTTACCAGTGACAATACTGGGAGAACCCCTATTAACACCTGTTGGAATACTGTTGGGGGACCATCAAATAAAAGATCTTTCCAGAACTTCTCAAGGATGAGTGGTATCCCAGTCACAACACCAGCGATCCCAAATTCATTTGGAAATGCTACTTTTATCATCTTTCCCAATTAAAAATTACTACCTGATTTCATGATTATCTAACAACTGCATCTCATAGCAAGGTGATTACCAATGGTGAATAAATTGGTGTGCCAGTTTAATTCATAATACGGAAATGCTTAATGAGTTGGAAAAACCTGATTATATGATCAGGTGCAATAAATCCATTAGGTTCTGATTTTGACAAAAACACTGTTGTATCAACATTTCTAGCATAAACAGGGATAATTTAAGGGCTTCAGGAAAAAAAAACACAATAAGCATAACATCAGAATTCCAAGCACTAATGCTGAGTTCCAAAAATTACACAGCAGAACTGGCAGAAGTAATCCAGGAAAGAAGTTAGGATCTAAACACAGTTCTCTGGCAGAATTCATACATCAATCCATCAACAGCTTCCTTTGCCTTGTAGCTGTGAAGGATGAACCTAGGTCAATGACAACACATTTTCTCATAATAACAGAGCTTTGAAAGTGGAAATAAAGTTTGAAAAGAAATAGGAAAATAAGGTTATGTATCCACAATCTTTTTTTTCTCAGTTCAAAGTAATATTCCCCCCATCCTGCTTCTTGAAAACTCCTTCAAAATCATTCCCAGATCTACTCTTAGGACCTAACTATCTGCCACTTGCTTATTTCACTCACCTTCTCTCTTGTTTTTTCCCCCTCAATCCTTGGTTGCCTATTTCTAATCATTTTTCACAATTTTATTTATGATCTTTATTTATGGTCTACACCATCACTGGAAAGGAGGTAAGGAAAGAACTGGAAGTTTCACAAATAATTCAACATAAATTATAAATTTAATTGGGTTATTTGGAACAACTCTGCTTCATTTGCAGAATAAAACTAATCACTGTTTCAAGACTTAACCTGGTTTTTCATTAAGATAATATGAAACAGGAATTAGAAAATCTCACCTGATGTTTCATATAATGATGCATATAGGTGTTGCGATTTTAGTAACTTTGAGGCAAAAAGGACACAGCAAGTTCTTAGTGTTTTCATGGGATGTTCTAAACTGAGTTTCCACATCAGAAAATGATGATGATCTATAATTGCAAACCTAGAAATAGAAAGAAGGTTTTGTTTGATTCAAAAATTTATAACTGATGTGCAATTACAAAGCAAATGATGGATCATTTGTTTAGAAGAACACTGTGTACTACTACTCTTGCTGATGCCTATACACCCAAAAATTCCACTAACAGAAGCATCAAAATAAAAACCCAGAAATTATCTTTCAAAATTAAAGAATTCTTCTCAAAACATAACTAGGTTTTGTGGTTTTTAGCAGATCGTTCATCTATCACTGCCTTGACTGAAATTTTCAAGTTTTGGCACCTCCTGTCCTATAAAGTGCTTTTTCTGCTACAAAACAGCACTCTTTTTAGACTGCAAATGGACCCCTCACTATGGTGGTGGCAATCAATCTTTTATTCTTTTGTCTTCCTATTCCTTCAAATTCTGGAAAAATACTGGTCACAAAACATTAGCTAGGGTTCTTTATAACTAACAGCATTTCAAATTTCCCTTGTATACACATTCTTCCCTATATGGTAAAACATGTCCATCTGTATGTCTAGCTGGGCTCTTCTTTGACTACCACAGATGTAAGCAAGCAACAGTCTGTGGGCCAAATGCAGCTCACTGCCTACCCCTCATATAATGAATGAGTTATGCCTTCCACTAATAAATTATTTATAAGAGGGACTTTAATTTTGGTAACCAAATTACCTAAATGATTAAAGAATAAAACACTGATATATTTTATGACACATGAAAGTTTTATGGAATCAAATTTCAATGTCTATATATAAATTTTTATTGGAACATGCCCTTGTACTACTATGGCAGAGTTGCTTGTTTCCAACAATGACAGTAAACCATCAAAACCTGAAATATTTCCTGAAAAAAAAATGTATTGACCTCTGGGTTAACGGGCTTAAATCTTGTAGTTAAAACACAAACACACCACTTAAAAGAACACAATAAAAATGTGTATGTACCTAGCAGATATATGGCATTTCACCAGGTTTATGATTATCCTTCATATGTTGTAAAAGAACATGTTCTGTTTCAAATGATAATTCACAGATTTTACAAATGGCTAAAAGTGAGAGGGGGGAAAAGGTATTACATTTTAAGATATAAAAAATTATTTTACAAATTTATATAAATAGTGGTAGTAACAGCAGCAGCAGCAGAAGTGATCAATCATATAGTTTGTTAACTGGTTGCCAAGCACATTCCTAAACACTTCACCTAAATTAACTCACTTGATTCCTATAACAGCATATGAGGAAGGCATTTCTATTATCCTCATTTTCCAAGAGTTCATGTCTCAATTCTTATAGCTATAACAAAAGGAGGATCTGGTATTTAAACTCAAGCTACTTAGCTTCAAAATTTGATTTTAACTACAACCGTAGTTACTTAAAGTTTAAATGAAGAACACTGATTTCGCATTTGATATATATGATTTGAGGCTTCTGAATCCCCAATATGTAATGTCCAGATTATGCCAAGGCAATTACTATAATGAATTACTTGCCAGAGGGACTTTAATTTTAGTAACAAATTTTATTTCAAAATTTCTAAAAGTTAAAACTTAATTTTTCCGTTTTGCCCCCAAATTCCAGAGTCTATTTCTTATTTTTCTTACAGAGTTACTCAGGTTTTCTCAGAGTTTCTATCTTCAAATTCAATAATATTCAACATTTAAATGAAGCTGCAACTTACTAGAAAATTCATGGGGCGTATGTGTACTTTCAATGTGACACTGCAGCTGAAATGGTGTGGGAAACTGACGGTAGCAGTGCTGGCAGGTGGTGTGGTTTTCCCAGCTTTCACTGCTCTGCTTCTCAAGTTCCAAATGATGTTTCATGTGGTTCATAAACCTATAAAAGATTGTCAACAGGTGCAAAAATTCAGATTTAAAAACAAAATCTCACCAATCTCTGACTCTTAATCTCAAAAATACCAAGTATTACTCAAAATCCAAAATGTCTTAAAAGTCCTCTAGAAAAGAGTATATTTTAAATATTGCCTTTTCAGTGAATTTTTTCGAATTTATTTCAAAATAATCAAAATATCACTCATTTTCTAACTCAATCATTACTTCAGATTATTTTTAAAAATTTAAGGTAAAAGAGCAGGCTTGTTTTTTATACCTTAAATACTATTTTTAGTTTAAAATAAAACACTGAAAGAAAGGAAACCCTAGCACCAAAAGCAGCTAGAGTCATGAGAGAAATCTTTTAAGACTGTGAAGACATATAATAGATTCCAGCTGCTTAAAAGACAAATTACTGGTATTTTTACTTGTGTCTTGGTTTCTAAATGCATGTAATAGCAATTTTAATGCTTAAAATTACAAGAACTTTTTTTTAATGATACTGGCTTACTGTTAGCACATACTGTTTATTTTAACTTGCAGACTGTGCCCTTTATAAAAAAGGTCCATTTTTCAGTTTTACATTCTGCTATTTCAGCTTCCCTAAAAGGCTCCTTATGAAAAGAAACTATGACCTTCAACAGCACAGAGTGTAGTATAAATGAGAATACTTATTTAGAAGAGCTTACTGAAGCTTTTTGCTGAATTTGAAAATAAAAGTTATTCAATCAAAACAACAATTTTTGGACTGGTCAGCTATTTACAATTACTCATTTTGAAGCCCTATAAGAAATAAACTTGCAACTATTAACATTGATGATAATGTCATCAATCTGGATAACTATCATCAAGAAGGTTATAACATATATCTCTTTTTTTACACCTCTACCACACTACTCTTTACAGCAAGTTATGATACACCTTAAAATATCTTTCTTCTTTGGCTTTAACACAAGCTCTACAACACCTACCAGAAAAGTCCTAGTCTTGGTTAAGTATTTACATATGCAAAGCCAATATCTTTTAGCTCAAAATCATAAGCACTTAAGTATATTTATATAAAGGATCCTTTAATCAGCTAGTTATTTTTCTCAATTATTAAATAAGCCCAATCTGGAGTTCATATTTTTCAAATGAACAGATGGAAATGGGAGAAACTAAAAGGGCAAATTTTTTGGAATCATGTTCACAGAATGAAATATACCTATTTTCATTGATAAGTAAGGGGTAAAATACTAATATCACAGTATGATAATAACAGAACAGAGTAGAAATCTTGAGCTGTTTGTTTCTTACCATCCTTGAAAAATAATTTGCCTTCCCAGCTTTACTGGAAAAATTAAAAGCAATGTTATATAATACACATAATTTTGGTTATGAGGTACTTTACTTTAAGGTTACATTTATCAGATAACCAATATATTTTAAATGCTTAATCACTGGATGTTATCAAACGGAGCATGCTGAAAATTTCTAAATATTCTGATAACATAGACCTATGTCTCCTGAAATAATTCCTGAAAAAAGGAATTTCCCATTTTCATGTTTGATATGAAATGGAAATGGCTAATCTTAAAAGCAAAAAAAAAAACTTGTTGCTCAAATAATTTGTAATATGATATGTGTCATATTTAATTTGAACAAGGAGCTTAAATCAGTTAATCACACTTCCATGCTTATCATTGCATCTATTTTTTAAATATATATATTTTTAGTTGTAGTTGGACACAATACTTTTTATTTATTTATTTATTTTTATGTGGTGCTGAGGACAGAACCCAGGGCCTCACAGGTGCTAGGCAAGCGCTCTACCACTGAGCCACAACCCCAGCCCTCATTGCATCTATTAACATGATTTCTGACATATTTTACTATTAAAATGGTAAAAATATGTAAATAGGTGGTAGAGTTCTATTATAGTACTGTTTCAGTGTTATATGTCAAAGCACAACTTCCCCTTTGTTAAAGAATGGGGACCACTAGTTCTTGATGGCAGTTAACAGTGTCACAAAGGAGGTAAAACAATGAGAAAATTCATATGATATAAGATATGGGAAAGAACTTGGAAAAAGTTCTACCATAAAGCAACCATTAATGATTATTATAGGAGCATATCATAGAAGACAAGAAAACAAATAAATGCTGGGCCCAGACGTGTAAGTACATGCTTAAAAATGCTACAGGTGATAGTTATAAAGAGTAAATGGAATATACACATATATATGTATGTTTGTATACACAAACACACACATATCTTGTCTAAGTACACTGATATCTGCAACTTACTTTGAAATTAATTTAAAAGTCAGATAGTCCAAAGGAAGAAAAATATGATAAAGCAAGTACAGTAAAATATTAAGAATAAAATAAAAGTTGTAAGTGTAGAAGTGTCCAATAAGACTTAAATTTTTGATAAGTATTTGAAAATTTTTATAATGAAATTGTAGAAAGTAACCTTATATACTATAAATGTCATGCCATATAATCAATGAAAAATACCATTCAATATATCTTGTTATTTTATTCTTGTTACTCACTTACATAAGATATCTTTATAGTATATCATGTAATGCAAAAATTCCAAAGTAAGTTTCTAAAATTTAAAACATTTGTGTACACCTCTTCAAAATTTCATTGTGAATGAAATCTCTAATTGTTAAAGGTGTCAAATTATAAAATCAAAGCAGACACATCTCCTAGAAATGGTATATCTTTAAAACACATTGCTTTTGGCTGGGCTTGGTGGCACATGCCTATCATCCCAGAGGCTTGGGAGGCTGAAGCAGGAGGATCTCGAGTTCAGAGCCAGGCTCAGCAAAAGCGAGGTGTTAAGCAACTCAGTGAGACACTATCTCTAAATAAAATACAAAATAGGGCTGGGGATGTTGCTCAGTGGTTGAGTGTCCCTGAATTGAATCCCTAGTAACCCCATCCCCCAAAATAGATCACTTTTCCCACTAGGTAAATGTTCTTAATATGAATTGAAAGCTTTGAGCATTAAGATTAGCATAAAGAAGTTCAAAACTGGACACTTTTGAAGTGCTTTCTCCTATAACTGAAGAAAAATAAAATGTAAACTACCTAAAAGATTCACTGCTAAAACAAAATGAACTTATTTTTTTCTTTTAAGTTAAAATAAACTTTGTACATCTTAAGAAATGTGAAAGAAATACAAATAAGTAGATCCTGGTGTCAAATTCTAAAATACAAGAAATGACAAAAGCTTTTCAACAACGAACCAACAAACAAAAAGTCTGCCTTTGTCTATAGTAGAAAGTATTAGAATTGTTTATCTAGAATAGCATAGGAAAATGTAACCTAAAGATACAACAATTATATTTTTAGCATTTCAATTTTCAAATAGAAATAAAAATAAATATTTACATACCTAATATTATTTTTTAGAATTTTCAAGCAACTGAAGCGTTTAAAGGTTGTGTGAGTCTTCTGTTCTTCCTGGGCATCTTCTTCATGTTTTCCATAATAAAAGTCATTAACTAACATGATCAATTTTCCTTTCTCTGAATCAATAGTCTTATTTGTATTTGCTGTATTTGAAAATTCTGTTTTAGCCAGTCCCAAGAAGTTATTTATCATTTCTGGACAACAATACTGAGAAAGAAAAAAATTAGAAGCCTTGTTTAAAAAAAAAAAGCAAAAATTATTCTGTGGTTACAAGTAAGGTCAGGCTATGTAAAACTCTGCTTGGTAATACATCTGGAAAAACAGTCACCAAAAATTTGTGGTGCATATACATATTCTAAAAATCTCAAATGACAAACACTTATTGTCTTAATAAACAAAAAAAAAATTTTTCAAAAAGAAATGAAAACCCTTAAACAGGACTCGGCTATAGATGTAATAACCATTCCTTTGCAATTTATCTATTCAGGTGTAACTATTTAATAATAATTTGTTGCTTGGTCCAAAATTATTCATTTCACATCTATTTCGAGAGTACATAAAGAAATATTTCATTTGCTTGATGTATATTTTTAATTATCAAGTAACACAAAAAAATTTTGTAAGACCTTAATGGAACTAGACTTTGACCCTACTAACCTGCTATTTCTTAGACTCAAGGTACTAGAAAAGGTATTGAACGCAAAGATATATAAGACTAATCTTCCTTCTTAAAAAAAAAAAAGAAAGAAAGAAAGAAAAGAAAAAAATCCACTTTTTTACATTAGGTATAAAAGAAAAGTGTTTTTACATCTTAAAACCTAGAATGCTAAATATCTGAAGAGGAAACTTACCTCTTCGGGAGTAAAATCACAATGTCACATAAAATGATTTTAATATGGAATTTGTTCATATGTGAGCTTTTCCTTTTCTTTTTCAACAACATAGAACTAATTCTATCTTTTATTTATTTATTGCACATAACATTCAGTTGTATAGTTTTTACTTAAAGGGCAAGCTCAGGAAGATGTGCATTATAATATTTGTTAAAATGCTAATTCCTGGGCCTCACTTCAGAACAACTAAGCTACAATGTCCAGAGATAGGGCCTAGAAGTTAATATATTATCTATTTTTTTGATAGTTGTAGATGGACAGCATGCCTTTATTTTATGTTTATTTTTACGTGGTGCTAAGGATCGAACCAAGTGCCTCATACATGCTACGCAAGAGATCTGCCACTGAGTTAGAGCCCCAGACCTAGAAGTTATATTTTTTAACAAGCGGTAATTCTTTTACAACTTAAGTGTTTTCTATATGTGTTATGTGTTAAACTGGCATCAACATAAGAAAATTTTAAACTCTTAATACACCTATTTCATTTCTAAGATAACAACATCCACTTCTACCACATGTGAAATGTTAGACAACTGGTGGAACACTCTGTATTACAAGGGACAGTGGGCCTTTCTGGTCCAAGACAGACTTATAACATTTCTTTCAAGGTTGCATTTTACTTATTTTGTTTTACTTATCAATTTATAAATCTGAAAAGAAAACACACACACACACACACACACACACACACAATCTAAAATAGATACAAAGAAAAAAAATACTAAGTAAAATGGGCCACAAATAAGTGGTATAACTAACCTATGTTAAGGAGTTGAGGTTTCACCCACATGCAAAATTAGGACAAATAGATTAGTTCTCTAATACAACATGAATCTCTGTAGTCTTCCATTCAGAATAAATTATAATTGAAATAGAAATACAACATAAAAAGGGAGGTAAGAAAGGTTTTGCTATTTATGTTCCTATATTCTTCTTGCAATATTACATAATATCTGAGAGCTCAAACTTAGGAAATTCAGACTATTTCTAAGGAGTTTTACAAGACTAAGTTCCTTCTTTTAAAAAAATGCTACTTTCTACTTTAAGGATAAATGAAGAAAAACATGGTAGGGAATAAAACAACTAGCATTATTAGAAAAATTACTCAAAATGTGTATCTTCTTACTACTACTAATATGTATCACTGGCACCATTTTGACAAACAAAACTCTTCACTTATTTGAAGGATTCCTTGGAGAAAGATCTCAAACAATGAGAAGTTATAATGCACAAAAATAAATAAAAGAGAAAAGTCTTCCTAATAAGAAATGCAGATTATTTTGTGTCCCAAACACAAAATCTGGCATTTAGTAGAAGTTATTCTGAGTCATATTTAGCACCTGATTATTTTCTGAAATCTACAAAATAGTTTATGAGAGAGTATGTTGCAAGGTTTATATTCTCCAGAAATGTCTAATTTGAAATTAAAGTTGACCTAGAGTAATAAATTACTCTCTCTCTCTCTCTCTCTCTCTCTCTCTATATATATATATATATATATATATATATATATATATATATATCATATAATCAATTACTTGCTGTTCTTTTTTTTTCTTTTACACAAAAGACAGGATCAGATTTTTAAAAATTAACATACAAATCTTGTTCACAGCAACTTTAAAAATTTGTTTTTAAATTGTAGTTGGAAACTATACCTTTTTTAAAATTTATTTTTATGTGGATCGAACCCAGTGAGGATCGAACCCAGTGCTTCATACGTGATATATGAGTGCTCTACAGTGAGCCACAACCCCAGCCCTCACAGTAACCCCTCACCAACAACAGGTCATCTCTTAGACCTGGAAATCTGTCATCTCTACCATGAAGCCTGGATGACTTTAAACAATTGTTGACCAGTCTGACACTTCATGATCCTAACATCTCTGGTCCCAGTAAGAATGCTAAAGCACTGCATGATGTTGCTGAAAACTTAGAGACTGGGTTCTGAGAAGGGGAAAAAAAGAGGCTGAATACCTAGTTTTCCTCTTCCTCTTCCCTGTGCACAAACACAAAACATGCCCTTTCTACAGAAATAAAATTGCTTTAGAATCCCACCTTATCCCAGAGAGAGATTAAGAAGTAGGACATCAAGGGAAAAGGAGAAGGGAAAAGGAGAGGGAAAAATGAATAACAGAGAGGTAAGATAAATTAGAGACAAGGATAGTAGTAAACAGATACTGCAAAATAAAAGAAGGGAAAGAGAGGCCAGTAATGAGAATAGCAAGGTTTAAAAAAAGAGAGATTAGGATTAGAGAGAAAATGACAGATATAGCATGCAAAGGAAAATTCATTTTGGACATACAACTGTATGGAATAAATATTTTAAAATATAATTCAGGCAAACTGTGCTAAAACAAAGGAAGACACAAATATAAAGGCAAAAGAATACACTGTACACTAGAGAAGACTGACTCAAACTTTCTATAGTAAGTTATGTCACTATAAAATTATTAATGTTAAAAATATTAGTCTAATATAGATAGATAGATAGATAGATAGATAGATAGATAGATAGACTGGGATGTAGCTTAGAGGTAAAGTGCCCCTAAATCCCCAGTATCAAAAAAAAAAAGAAAAAGAAAAAGAAACTTATTACTTTCTAGATGAGACCCTCTGCAATTTAGTGAGACCTTGTTGCAAAAAAAAAAAAAAAAAAAAAAAAAAAAGAACTGGAATGTAGTTCAGTGGTAAAGAGCCCCTGAGATCAATTCCCAGTACCAAAACACAAAGTAACAAAAAACAAACAACAACAAACACTGAACACTAGAATCAAAAACAAAACACTTTTTGAACATTTTAAAATGTTAAGGATACATTCATGATACAGTTATGAAAGCTAGATTCTTCTGTATCACAAATATCAGCTAAGTAATGAAAGATATGGATTGAGATGTGATTATATATCTAGGACAGAATAAGTGAAGATAAGGATATGTAAAAAGTTTTATCAGTGGATACTAAACTACAGTTAGATAGGAATACATGTTCTGGTATGCTATTATTACATAGTAGGGTGTCTATAGATAACAATAATGCACTGTACACTTTAAAAAGCCAGAAAAAGGGAGTGGGGATTATGGATCAGTGGTAGACTGCTCACCTGGTGCGGGTGAGGCACTGGGTTCAATCCTCAGCACCACATAAAAATAAATAAATAAAAATAAAGACATTGTGTCCACCTACAGCTAAAATTTAAAAAAAAAAGCCAGAAAATTTAAAGTTTTCACCATAAAGAATTGATAAGTGTTTGCAGAGTAAAACATTAAACAATGGACACATATCAAAGCATCGTACTCCATTAATACGAAAAATTTTATGCTTTATGTACCAGTCAAAATTAATGTAAATAAAGACTAAAATTATAATGAATACTCTGGAAAAGTTTATATGACAAGCAAATAATTTACTTATTATTTTTAGTGTACCTCACTATCTATAGTATATCTTACTATATCATACACGTATTTTCAAATTTCTACCTAATAGTAAAGAAAACAACCTACAGACATTTTTGCTAAAGAAAAAAAAGTATTCATCAGCACTTGGGCTTTACTATAAGAGGTATGGTTAGAATACCAATTAACTAATAATACAATGAGAAAAATGTCTAACTTTAAGAAATTCCTAAAGAATAAATGAAATAATGTATTTATTCAAAGCTTAGTTTTATGTTTGACACATGGAATCAAATAAATTATTATAGGATATTTTAATATTTTTCCATTGGAAAAAATCATTAACTGTGTTATAATGAACTTTGATTTATTAAAAACTTCTATTTAAGTTTTTTAAAATTATTGATCTAAAAATTACATTATTTTATGGAAATTATATTAAATTTTAACTAAAATATAAAAATATAAAAGCTAAAAAGTAAAAAAAAGTCCCCAGTTTTCTATTTTTTAATTTTTATGATCAACACATTATATTTATACATTTTTGAAACAATGTGATTTTTACATTTTTATGATGCAATTGTGTGAACACAATCAAAATCCTCTTCTAATATGAGATATAGAATGCATTACTGTTAATTATACTCACCCTATTATGCCATAGAACATAAGAATTTGCTGTGCCTATCAAACTATAACACTGTACCTGGTGACCAACCAATTTCTATTCCATTCCCCCTCTACTTGTCCCCATCTCTGATGACCTCTAGTCTATTTGATTTCTATGAGATCAACTTTTTAAAACTGCCCACTGCCTGAGATCATGTAGTATTTGTCTTTCTGTGCCTGAAACTCTCCAGTTTTAAACATTTCCTTCCTAGATTTGTGACTATGCTTTGAGACTTCATTATTATAAACACATACATTATTCAATTGCATTCAATTTAGTTAAATAGTATTTCTTACACATTGTCCCATTTTATCTATCATAGAGATACCCTCCTTTCATAAAATGTTACAGTGTTCCATTACATAAATCTTTTAATATTTTGGTTATTTCCAGTACAAGTAATCACAAATAATGCTATAACATGTAAAAGTCACACATGGAATAAGGTTGCCAATCTCTCCAGGCTCAGAAATGTGTACGTTTTGCATGTTTAACTGATTCTATTTTGTATACAGACTGTATGCAAAATAGAGGGGAAATAAGAACATTCATGCCTACTTCTATATGTGGAAAGAAAATCAGGAAGGATATAAAACTGGCAACCAGGTCATAAGAGTCTGAGGTAAAGATTCTTCCCATACACACCTTCCTATTTTTAATTTTTAATAATGTGACTTTGCTACCTAGTAAAAATAAATAAATAAATAAATAAATAAATAAATAAATAAATAAATAAATGAATAAATAAATAAATATGACTAAGAGAACATAGTAGCAAGAGATCTTCCAAAAATGGTAGATTAGAGGCATTATACACTTGCCTGCATCTCCTTGAAACCAAATTAAAATAACTGTAACATAGTTGCTCACTGAGATGAATGACTATGAGAAAATACCAGGTTTCAACTGTGGATAGAGACTTGGAGAAGCCCAAATAAAATCGACTGTGGAAGACAGAATGAAACAAAATGCACCAGTGCCAATCCCAGGGAAGTATGCCCCAGAGGTAGAGAAGAAACAGAGTCCCAACAAACATGACTGGCACAGGATCCAGCCTCCTGCAGAAATATAGGCTAAGCAAACAACAGTACAGTTTGCATGTTAAATTGGCTCTGTAGAAGACACCTGTACTTCTTTGCATATTCTCAGTTTTATAATTTGGAGCCATCTTAGAAAAGGTCCTATTGTCTGAGGTTACTTACTGCTTCAGCAATCAGCATATGTAGTAACAGATGGTGCTTCTCATTAAACCTGGCAGTTTGCCAGACGCAGCTCTCAGAGTCTGGGGAATGAGCAGTCACATGTAGCCAGGACTGGAAACACCAGAAAAATGGACTGTGGATTATGCAGAACTCACCACCATCCCTTCCACCACAGATCTTTGAGACTCTATATCCTCTCTCCATCCTTGGGGGAGGCATACAGGGACACTCCACAGAGCTAGTATTAGCTCTACCCTCCAAGTACTAAGCTCTGAAGAGAAGATTTGGGGAGTTCCACATTCTGACATGCCATGATGTCAGCATCAGCTCTGCTCTAGAAGTGCATAACACAAATAGCTCCAGAGAGAATTTGTTTCTAGGAAACTCTGCATTCCACACTAGCTCATTCTGGTGTACAAAGCAGCTGAGAGGTATTCCAACTGAATCAAGCCACAAATTGCTACCATCAGTCAACTGACTACTACCACAAAAGAAAGGAGTAAGCCCCAGTCTTCTCTCTGTCCAAGCAGCACACAGACTAAAGACAAAGAAATTCTCTGATCAGCACAGTCAAAGAGTTTCTATCCTTCCTGCTCACTTGGGCACTCGAGGGAAAAGAAAATTTTCATTTTTTTTATTCATAGTTTTACTTTTTTTTTTTTTTTTTAACTCAGGGGTACTTTCAAAACTGCACTACATCCCCAGCCCTTTTCATTTTTTCAGACAGGTTCTCTTCAATACTGGCTTTGAACCTGTGATCCTCCTGCCTCAACTTCCTGAATAACTGGGATTACAGGCATATACCACCACACCTGGCTTAAGTTTTTGTTGTTGTTCTTATTTTTATGTGCTGTTTTGTGCTTATTTCACTTTTTTCCTCTTATTTTTTTGATATTGGGGACTGAACTCGGGGACACTCGACCCCTTGGCCACATTCCCAGCCCTTGTTTGTGTTTTATTTAGAGACAAGGTCTTACTGAGTTACTTAGCGCCTTGCTAAATTGCTGAAGCTGGCTTTGAACTCTTGGTCCTCCTACCTCTGCCTCCCAAGTCACTGGTATTACAGGCATGTGCCACCATGCCTGTATTTTTCTCCTCTTTTTAATATGAAATATTTTTCTTCTCTTCCTTTCTCCCTTTTCTATTTTACTTTTCTCCAACTATATTTTATCCCTTTGATTAATTCTATTTTTATTATTTAACTGTTTGTTATTTAATATTATTTTTCTTCTTTCTTTTCATTTGTTGTGGTATTACTGTTTTTAGTTTTTGGATTTTACTTTATTTATCTATCTCATTTTTTCTTTCTTCTTTGTTCCTCTTCTTTTTTTTCAGTGATTGAGATTGAGTCTGATTGTGTTGAACACATCAGCTGGGTGCTCTGCCACTGAGCTACACTTCCAACCCAGCTGAGGGGAATTATGCCTTGCTTGGGCCACACTTAAACCTTGGCAGATACTTCAACTTAGGGAATAGGAGGAATAAAAGCCCACAGACTATAACCTGTCCCCAAGCAAGCATGGCAAGGTGGGTGAATCTGAAGTCCCTCTTGGGAACCCTCACTATTATAACAAGAACAGAAGAAATAGCATAACTGTTATAGGCACCATAAATATGGTATATGGTGCATCAATATCTGTCATTCCCATACCTTATCAGACAGCATATTGCTGATAGGGTTGGAGGTGAGTGTGACAGTGGAGGGAGCTGTAACTGGCCATTGTTTCTCCCCATGAAACAACTAGAGATGCCCTGAATGTCTAAACAAAAGATAAAGGCTCCGGGACATCACCACAATTGGAACAGCCAGTAGCAGAACTGCTTCCAAGTTAACAACCAAGATCAACAAAGCCCAGGGGAAACCCCCAACACATACCTGATAGGGGCTTCGATTCCCACTATAGGAGTAATCACAGAGGGTACACTCTATATCTATTGCTGTCTATAGCAAAATTGCCTGAAATACCAGACAGACTACCCTCTTGCAAGTCCTATAAAGAAAATAAATCACTTAGGCTCTGACATATTATATATTGTGTAAAAATCTAACCACAGCCAAAGAAGCCACAGGAAAGTACACAAGGAAGTACAAATTGAATTAAATTCAATACTAAATAGAAACCCAGTAACCCAGGGCTCACCAAGAAATAGTGGAAAAGAGTGAAAGATATCCATCCCAGTGGATGAGCAAATCTCAACATACAAACACAAGAAATATGAAAGCACAAGGCAGTAGAATAGCTCCTGAGATTTATAAATCTCTAATAAATCTGTAATCCAAAGATATAAAAGTAGATGAACTACTTGACAGAGAAATTAAAAGAATAATTTTTTTAAAAACAGTTCAATGAATTCCAAGAGGATATAAGAGCTGAATGAATTAAGGAAACCAATGCAGGATATGAATGAGAAATTTGATAGACAGGGATTTTGAAACAGAACCAACCAGAATTCTTGGAAATGAAAAGCTCAATAAGTCAGATTTTTAAAAACTCACTTGAAAGCCCCACCAAAACATTAGATAGACCAAAAGAAAGAATAACAAGACTTAAAGAAAAAGTTGAGGAGTTATCAGATTCAGAAACTAATTTTAAAAAATCAGTAAAAATGAACATAATATACAAGATCTCTAGGATACCATTAAAGAACCAAACACAGGTATGATCAGAAAGGATGAGGGAGAAGAGCTACAGATTGAAGGCATAGAAAGTCTATTCAGCGAAATGTCAGAAGATAGCTTCCCAAATCCTGGAAAAGACATGGATATCCAGGTCAAAGAGACATAAAGAGTCCCAACTAGCCAAGCGCCATGGTGCTTGCCTGTAATCCCAGCAACTTGGGAGGCTGAGATAGGAGGATCATGAGTTCAAAGCCAGAATCAGCAACTGCCAAGGCACTAAGCAACTCAGTGAGACCCTATCTCTAATAAAATACAAAATTGGGCTGGGGGTGTGGCTCAGTGGTTGAGTGACTCTGAGTTCAATCCCCCGTATCAAAACAAAACAAAATAAAACAAAAAAAAACCCCAAGTAGACATAACAAAAAGAAAAAAGAAAAGAAAAAAAAGCTTACCCACAACATATTATATTTAAACTCCCAAAAGTACCTAACAAAAAATATTTATAAAGCTGCAAAAAAGAAGGGTCAAGTCATATTTTAAGACAAAAACATTAGAGTAACAGTGGATTTCTCAGAAGAAACTCAAAAAGGCCAGAAGGGCAAGGAATGATGTATTTCAAGGCCTAAAAAAAAATAAATGTCAAACTCAATTACCATACCCAGCAAAGTTTCCCAAATCAAAGGAAAAATAAAGAACTTTCATGATAAGCATACATTAAAGGAATTCCTGACCACTAAATCAGCATTATAGAATATACATAAGGGAATTCTACACAGAAGTGAGGAAGAAAGACTAACACAAAAATAATGACACAGGAAAAAATAAATTTCAGTAGACGAGATTAGAACAGCTAATAAGAAAAAAAAAGGAGAGAACCAAACAGTATTAATAAAATCATCAAATTTCTAAGATCAATAAAAGAGCAAGACACAACATAGAACATTCAAAACAACTAGGAAAAAACTTCAGCCTCGGCTGGGGATGTGGCTCAAGCAGTAGCACGCTCGCCTAGAATGCGTTCGGCCCGGGTTCCATCCTCAGCACCACATACAAAGATGGTGTGTCCTCCAAAAACTAAAAAATAAATATAAAAAAAATTCTCTCTCTCTCTCTCTCTCTCTCTAAAAAAAAAAAGAAAAAAAAAAACTTTAGCCATGTATGGTGGCACATGCCTGTAATCCCAGCACCTGGGCAGCCTGAGGCAGGAGGGTTGTGTGTTCAAAGTCAGGTTTAGCAACTTACCAAGACCCTAAGCAAATCAGTGAGACTCTGTCTCTAATAAAATACAAACAGGGCTTGGGATATGACTCAGTGGTTGAATGCCCCTGAGTTCAATCTTTGGCACAAATAAAATAATTTTAAAAATTACAGAATAACAAGAAAAAAGTGCACACACACCTTTTAATAAGAATTCTCAACATAAATGGTCTTAATTCTTCAATTAAAAGGTGCAGATTAGCTCATTAGATTAAAAAAGAAGACCAAATAATATACATTCTAAAAAACTCACTGGCAACAACATACACAAACTGAAAGTGAAAGGATGGAAAATGATACTGTAAGAAAACCAAATCCAAAAGCAAGCAGCAATAGCTATACTCATAGATGACAAAACAGAAAAAAAACAAAGGAGGTTATTACATATTGATAAAGGAAATTATTCATCAAGACACATTAACAATTACAAACATATGCACCAAACATAAGAGCACCAATTTTATAAAACACCACAGGACACAAAGGGAGAGATGGCCCTAATAATGAGTAACCGCAGTTCCCACTTTCACCCTACAGACCAAATAAAATCAACCAAAAAATCATCAGGGGTGAATTATACCATAGTTCAAATAACTTAACAGACATATACATCTAAGGGCTGCAAAACGTGTATTCTTTTCATCAGTGCATGAAACTTTTTACACAATAGATCATATTTCTGACCATAAAGCAAGAGTTAACTAATTCAGAAAAACTGAAATGATTACTTGTATCATATTGTATCATGATGGAATGAAACCAGAAATTTGTAACAAGAAAAACTGCAGTAATTATATCAAAACATTGAGACTAAAAATACACTGGTGAACAAACAGTAGGTTATGGAAAAAACCAGGAAGGAAATTTAAAAATTCCAAGAATCAAATAAAAATGAAAACATAATATAGTAGAACCTGTGGGATACAGTGAAAACAGTACTTTGGGGGAAGTTTATAGATATGAATGGCTATATTGAGGGAGGTAGGGGGAGGAGATCCCAAATAATAACCTAAGATAAATCTCAAGGTCTTTGAAAAACAAGAATAAACTAAGGGGCCAGGTGCAGAGGCTCACACCTATAACCCCAGTGGCGTGGGAGGCTGAGGCAGGAGCATCACAAGTTCAAAGCCAGCCTCAGCAACAGTGAGACCCTGTCTCTAAAGAAAATACAAAACAGGGCTAGGGATGCGGCTCAGTGATTGAGTGCCCATGAGTTCAATCCCTGGTACCAAAAAAAGAAAAGAAAAAATAAATGAAACAAAGAGCTGTTTCTTTGAAAAGAAAAATAAAATTGAAAAACTTTTACCAAATTTAACCAAAAGAAAGAGAAGACCCAAATTAACAAAAATAGAGATGAAAAAGGTATACTACAAAAGACAACAATCATAAGATCCTTCGGGAAAATCTGGGAAAACTACATACCCAAAAAAAATGGAATATCTAGAAGAAATGGAGGAGATTCTGAACACATATTTTAAAAATCCAATTAGATCAGTAATGAGCAATGTGACTGAAGCAGGAGAAAAGTCTCCAAACAAGGAAAAGCCCACGCCTAGACAGATTCAATGCTGAAATTTAGCAGACTTTTAAAGAACAGCAATGCTTCTTAAGCTATTTAGAAAAAAAAGGAAGAAAATGTTTCCAAACTCAGCTTACCAAGCTAGAATTACCCTGCAACCAAGACCTGATAATGACACAACAAAAAGGAGAAAACTATATACTAATATCCTTGATAAACATAAATGCAAATAAATGCAAAATCCTCAATAAAATACAAATCAAATTCAATGGCACATTAAAAAGCTTGTCCACAAGTTGGCTTCATGAAAGGGATGCAAGGATGGTTTAACACACACAATTCAATAAATGTAATATAGCACATTAATACAAAAATTAATAGAGGATAAAAAAACTTGATCTCATAGATAAGAGAAAAAAACCTTTGATAAAATTCAGTAAAGCTTCATGATAAAATGCTCTGAATAAACTATATATAACACAATCATACTTTAACATAATAAAGGATATATATCATAGCCAACATCATACTGAATACAGAAAAATTGAAAGTGTCCCTTCTAAACTCAGCAACAAGGACCTGGAGTTGTG
This sequence comes from Callospermophilus lateralis, assembly GCF_048772815.1. Classification (NCBI taxonomy): domain Eukaryota; kingdom Metazoa; phylum Chordata; class Mammalia; order Rodentia; family Sciuridae; genus Callospermophilus; species Callospermophilus lateralis. The sequence goes on along the minus strand of NW_027512584.1, from coordinate 158,975 downwards.
GCTCAGCAGTAGAACGCTCGCGTAGTGCATGCGGGGCACTGGGTTTGATCCTCAGCACCACGTAAAAATGAATAAATAAAATAGAGGTATTGTGTTCAGCTACAACTAAAAAATAAACACTAAAATAAATAAATAAATAAACTCAGCAATAAGACAAGCATACCTATTCTCACCAATCTTTTTTTTTAATTGAATATGACAGTGGAATGCAATACAATTATAATTTTTTATAAATACAACAGTGAAATGCATTACAATTTTTTTTTATAAATGACAGTGGAATGCCTTACAATTCATATTACACATATAGAGTACACTTTTTCATACCTCTGGTTATATATAAAGTGTATTGACACCAATTCGTGCCTTCATACATGTTCCACCACTCTTATTCAATATAGTAGTACTTAAAACCTTAGCCAGGCCAATCAGGCAACAGAAAGAAATAAAAGGGATAAAGATAGGATAGGAGGAAGTTAATGTATCCCTTGATTACAGACACAATTCTATATTCAGAAAATCCTAGACTCCACCAAAATACTCTTAGAACTGACAAATTCAGCAGATTTGTAAGATTTTACAAAATGCACACACAAAAATCAGTAGCTTTTCTAGACACCAATATCAAACCCACTGAGAAAGAAATCAAAAAGCAATCCTATTCACAGTAGTCTCAGAAAACAAAAACTAAAATACCTAGGAATAAATAAAACCAGAACTGTGAAAGACTTCTATAATAAAAATGACCCCAAAGAGGTATAAACATAAAGAACTTGAGGAAAAAAAGAAAAAACTAATGGAACATGGGAAGGCTTCTCATGTTCATATTAGGAGAATATAATTTAAATGGCTATAACACCAAAAGTGATCTACATGTACCATGCAATCCTTATGAAAATATCAATGACATTATTCATAGAACTTGAAAAAAATTCTAAAATTTGTATGGAATCATAAAAGACCTAGAATAGTCAAAGCAATCCTCAGCAGAATGCACAATGTAGGAGCCATCACAATACCTGACTTAAAAATACACTACACAGCTATAGTAACAAAGATATGTACTGACGTAAAAACAGACATGAAGGCTATGAATAGAATAGAAAAACAAGAATAAAGCCACAAATCTGTACCGTTGAAATAGTGAGCAAGAACTTTTCCTTACTTCTTTGCCACAGAACCCTTCTTTTTCTTATATAATCTAAAAAATTCCTTAAAATCTGAATTTCAGAGCCTCCTAAAATAATAAAATGCTCAAACTAGTTTAAGAGAATTATATAAACTATGCTCTGAACTGTGTGTTAAAACAATTATTTCATATGAAACACTTCACCATTTGAAGTTTATGTCTGACATTTAAAAATTAAAATGTAAAAACTCAGATTTTCATATGTAATGTGGCATGTACATGTTGGCGATTATGAAAATAAGGTAACAAAATTTATAAGTTATTAAAAAATTAAACAAATGTTTTCTAAATTTGAAAAACAATGTGACCAATAAAATATTGATTTTTTAAAATAAAATAAGAATAAGCATCCATTATAAATATACGAACTTAATTTCTTAAATCTGATGATTAAGGAATGCCAGTCTTACATAATTACTATGAAAGCAGATTTTTATCTAAGCTAAATAGAAATTCCATTATGAGAAGATTTCTTATCTAAATATTGAGATAGACCATAGTGACTGTAAATCTCAAAAAATTCCTTTTTGAGAGGGGGAGTCTCACTATGTTGCCCGACTGGCCTTGAACTTGTAATCCTCTATCCTCATCTTCCCAAGTAGTTGCAAATATAATCATGTGCCACCATGCCTGGCTTCAACCTTTATAAAAATTAAATTCTGAAAGTTTTACCTTCATGTGATTTTTCAAAGGATCCAAAAGATTGAAATGAATATTGCACTTTGGACAAGCTCTTGGAAAAGGTGTTCCATTTTTAGATTGATTTGATGAGGTGTTTGCACCTAAAATAAATTCAGAACATTTATGATTCAAAACTCATCACTTTTGAACATTAAATAATCACTAATAGTTTCAAAATTTATAATAATTTCTAAAATTTATGTATACATACTATAGTAATTTTTATAGTATAGAATGTCAGATTTCATATTTAACTTTTGATGGCATAGCCTGGGAAGATGTCAGTGAAGGAGGTTTAACTGAAGGGAATTCAGCTGGAGAATTTGTTCCAGAAACAACCTCACAGGGCTTAGGATTTTTTGGATTAGCACTGTTTACTTCAGAAGCAGAAGGATGTTTTGATAAAAATGAACTTTCATTCACACCTACAATGATTTAAACAGTGGAAAAAATATTTTAGAACACCTAGAATACTACTCATAACTAAGTACAAATACTTTGGAGTTAATTTACAGATAATAAAATTAATTACCATATCACACAAATAACAACAAAAATTAAGTGATCCAAACTCAGGGCATATACAGAAATAGTATAAACATTTATTATAAACTCCAAGAATTAAGATAATTTGTAAAATAACCTTTCTATGCAAGAAATTCTAAATGTGGCTTCAAACAGAAATACATAAACTGCTATTATAAAAGAAGCCAGACCAAAAATTTTAAAGCAGAAAACACTGAACCAAGTTCCCAGAAGTAAATTACTTTTGGATACTTAAATGTGTTAGAATTTGTTAAAAAAAAGAAGGAAAATCTGACAATAACTTTTTTTTGTTCCAAAAATTGATACCCTCATATGCTTTTTTATTTTGCAACTTAAAATGTCTACTGCAATGTTAGCTCTTTTCTCACCTAACAAACTGAAGAGAGGTCTACTGACAGCTTTAGGTGATTTTAACCACTTATTGCCATGTACAAAGTGGAAACAACTAAGTTTGAATAATATTTTACTCATTCATATGAAAGGGCACATAATGCAGGGAGTTAGTATAAGGATTTTCATACTATGTTCCCCAGAATTTAATGGGGTCATTTTAGGGAATATATTGGGCATGTCTGACAAAAAAACACTTTTCCATTTTATTTATTTGATATTCACATAAAATTTTGTTTGTACAGGGATTTCATTAAAAAAAAACCTCTTCCATTTAAAAACCATTGCCTTAAGGATAAAGAATTTAGACCTATTTAGAGCATTACTAAGAAAAATGGGGATATTTAGACTATAACCAAGCCAGGCAAAGTCCTTTTAGAAAATAATACACAATGGGCTTTGTAAAAATGGATTCTAAAACTGTACATCATATTTTAATAATGCCAACTATACACTAAAAGTAGAAGCAGTGAATAAACTACAAATATTCTTGGCTTTTAAGTCAGACAAGATAAGTTCAAATCCAGACTACGACGTCAGTCTCTAGTTATGCACTCTTAAGCTTATTTAATTAATTTTTCTGAGTTTAAGCTTCCTTTTTTGTAAAATAAGTTATAATGCCTTATTTTATAGAGCTATTTAAGAAAAAGATAATATACTTAAAATATCCCAAGAAAATATTTGGTACATAAAAACACTCAGTAGAAAGTGAAAGCTACTATCATTACTAACTAAATATTTCCCATCTTTATTTTAGGGGGAAAAATTATTCCAACAGATATAATAGTAAGAGCAAATATGCCATAAAAAAAGTATTATAGTAGTTAGCTTCTTTCTTACATCCTTTGAGATAACATAAAAATGATCTCCCACTAATGAAGCACTCTATTACAAACTGCAGGTCCATAAGACAGATTCCATGAGATCCCTTTAGCATTCTTGTGAGAGGTTTAGGTTACCTGAAAAACCACTAAGTGCTAGCATTTCAAATGAATCAGTTGATTTTACAACAGGCTAAATAGTAGAAATAGATTGCTTTAATGGAGGAATTTAACAGAAGAAATCTCAATGTTAAAAAAAGTCACTTGCATTTGATTGAACTTCTGATTCTTTAACTTATCTCCATTCTATTAGGCTGTGCTATTCCCTACTTTTAAGAAATTCTATCTCTGCCAGTATAAATCCTATACTCACTCAAGATCAAACTCAAATTCAGTCTTCTCTGAACCCTCATAATTTCTACCGTGTGTTACTGAACATCATAGTACATATAATTATTAATATTTATCATACATAACTGCTGTCATGTCATTTAAACCTTATAAATGCATTTTTAAATTTACTTATCTTATTTGGCCATCAGAAAAGCCCTGAATAGAATGGCAATCATCAAGAATACGGCAACAATAAATGTTGACGAGGATGTGGGGAAAAAGGTATACACAAATATTGTTGGTGGGACTGAAAATTGGTACAACCACGATGGAAAGCAGTATGGAGATTCTTCAGAAAACTTGGAAGGGAACCACCATTTGACCCAGTTATCCCACTCCTCAGTTTATACCCAAAGGACTTAAAATCTGCATATTGGAGTAATGCAGCCATTCAATGTTTATAGAAGCTCAATTCACAATAGCTAAAGTATGGAACTAATCTAGGTGTTCTTCAATAGATGAATGGGTAAAGAAAATGTGATATATATATATATATATATAATGGATTATTACTCAGCTTTAAAGAAGAATGAAATTATGGCATTTGCCAGTAAATGGATGGAGTTGGAGAATATCATGCTAAGAGAAATAAGCCAACCCTGAAAAATCAAAGGCCAAATGCTTTCTCCAATACCTGGATGCTAATTCACAATAAGATGGGAGGCACTAGAGAAGAATAGCATTACCTTAAATTAGGTAGAGGGAAGTGAAGGGAGGGGAGAGGAGGGAAGGTGATGTGGGGATAGGAAGAATCATAGAATGAAACAGACATTATTACTTTATGTATATGTGATTGCATGAGATATATGTTTCTACAATATGTACACTAAGAAAAATGAGAAATTATATCCCACTATGTATATCAAAGTGCATAAATGCATTCTTCTGTCATGTATAGCTAATTAAAACAAATTTTAAAATTAAAAAAAGCCTGGAATAAACTATATTAAAAATTAAAATAAAGGGCTGAGGTTGTGGCTCAGTGGTAGACTGCTCACCTAGCATGCGTGAGGCATTGGGTTCAATCCTCAGCACTACATAAAAATGAAATAGATACTGTGTGTCCACCTACAACTAAAAAAATATTTTTTAAAAAAGAATTTAAGTAAATCTCCAAATGGCTGATTCAGGTATGGTGAATGAATACATAATATAAGAAAAATAAGTACCTCTACTTTGAATAATATCAGAAAACAAAAGTGGAAAGAGGTAAACTGACTAAACATTCTCCAGATTAGAGGTTCAAACTTACTTCTTTCAAATTACCTTATTTACTGCTCAGACTAAAGTTTCATTCTTTATATCAGAAAACCTGACTAGAGAATAGGTGTCATAATCCTTACTTTTAAGAAGTTTCAAGAATTCATATCTTCTATGAATAAAAGTCCATGCGTTTGTAAAACCAGATTTAGCACAAATACATCCCCATTTCTCTTTGGGTCTTACCTACTTTATTAACTAGAAGTTTACTAGGTATGTAGTGACACCAAGAGAAGTGAGTATCAAATATTGTGGAAAAGAAAAACAGTGGTGTACATCTAAAATCACAATGACTCATGAGGCTGAGGTAAGAGGATTGAAAGTTTGAGGGCAACTCAACAACAGCTAGTCTCAAGTAAAAATATTTTTAATAAAGTTCTAGATCAGTGGTAGAATGCTTGCTTAGCACATGTAATGCCCTAGATTCAAATCCTCTATACCACACACACAAAAAAGAAAAAAAACATTAAGCATTATTACTATGGAAAAAGAATGGACAGAAGTTGAGTTTGGTAGATTCTTCACACTGATCTGTTTAGTAAACAACCTAAAAACTCCAAAAAAATCATATACATCTCTACTTCATCAAATATTTGAAACACATATAAATTGCCAGTACATAAAGATTAAGTACTTTGATTACAGAAAATTTTCAATAAGACAAAATTTATACTATACAAATGTATTTTGATTAATGAAGAATTTTGTTATACCCTCAATGAACTTAAAATCTTCTTCAATAGGTAAATTTCATTACTTTTTCAAATAGCATTTATTGAGTACTTACTATGTACAAATCATTTCTTTAATGTGGTTACTTTACACTAACACTTTAAAATCATGTTTTACTATCATATTGAGACCATTTATTGGACTAGAGTGACACTAACCTAATGAAGAAATCAATAATAACAAACACTTTTTCCCCTAACTGGTCATAGAAACTAATTTTTAAAATAGAATATTTAGGGCATATGAGGACCTCTATAATTCATATAAATTACTTTAAGGTGTTAAGTTTGGCTCCAAGTGAGAATGAGTTCAAAGAAGTTTAGCCAAGATTTTATATAAAGTTACCCAAAAAGGCATTCAAAAACTATTAGCACAACTCCATGTTACAATATATGAAAGACTTCACAAGAGGATTTGAGCTTCAAAATAGAAAGTTAATTCCATAAGCAAATTCATCAAGTTTTTCTTTTATAACTTTTTGGAAAAAGTACTAATACCAACCTGCTATAGAAAGTGTTGGTCCCCCTTGGTAATGTGATAATCCTGTCTCCTGGGTCAAGTCAAATAGTAATTCTGAAGAATTATTAGATACAACTTGTGATGAGCTCATTATGTAATCCTGTTAAAATATTTCAGAGAAAGAATATTACATTTATTTATTATAGTTATAATTATTTTTCATAAAATTTATAAATGCAAATTAATTATATGCCAATATTATAAGAATAACCTTTGATGCCTCAATTATTAATAAGCTTAAAAACACAAAGATGATTTCTAATTTGACAAAATTATAATTTACTAAAACTTTGAAAGCAAGCTAAGAGAGCTGGTTTATTCCTGACTAGCCAATTAATTTGAAGGAAAAATTATAGTCCAACATTTTCAAGATAAAAGAAAAGTAAATCCATTTTACATTAATAACAGTGATACACTCTGAGAGGGATTCTAAAAATGCTGTATCACCATCAAAAAGCAAATAATAGAACTGGGCAAAATCTTGGGCTAAACAAGGAGACAAGTATAAAAAATATTAACATGGTTATAAAAGTTAAAAGTTCTTGTGCCTCTAAAAAATTCTGCATCCTGGTGTCTGGGGTGTGGCTCAGTGGTAAAGCACTTGCCTCCCACATGTGAGGCACTGGGTTTGAGCCTCAGCACCACATAAAAGTAAATAAACAAAATAAAGATACTGCATCCATGTACAACTAAAAAATATATATTTTTTAAATCCTGCTTTCAAAATATCAATACAAACAAACAGAAACATTAAGGACAATATGAAACATATCAGACAATATGAATTTTGGAACCATGTTTCTTGGAGAATGTTATAAATCAGAAAAGACTGGTCCCCTCACTCTTCCTATCATCCCACAGAAAGCTGTGGTAGGCCAACCTCTCCTTTAATAAGGCAAATATAAAAGCAACCTGGCCAGTAGGCTGAATAAGTAAGAATGCCAAGCAGACAGGGAACAGAATAGAAGTTATTTACAGAAGTGATCTGGGTCAGCAGCCCTGCTCCTAGAGACCAGAGCCTCAAAGGAAATTTCAGCCCTTCCATGAGGAGAAAGGGTGGTTCAAACTAGCAGGAAGATCTCAAGAAAAGAGAAGTAAAAAGTATGAGATGAACTATGCTGTGGTCAAATATACAGTAATAAATACATTTATGTGAAAATATACACATATATTTATTATAAATAATTATGAGAATTGTGGTCAATAAATTTAGGAATATTCAAATAGCATTGTATATTAAAAATACTGACACATACACAAAACACACACCACAATATTATGCTCCAATGCCATTTTCATAAAAGACAATCATTGTTGAGAGTAAGCCAGACCACTCTACATGTTGTAATATATAGCAAGCAAGTTTTAAGATTAACAATGCTTAAAAATCAAACTGGAAAAAAAGACAGCTACTTTTAGGAAAAAAATGGGCAAAGGACATAAACTGAGATAATTCAAACTAAAATGCAATGGCCAATATATTCAAAATACCTTTTTTTCCAACATACTAGTCAAAGAAATGCAAATAATAGTGTTTACTGTATTGGCATTCTTCAACACTGCAAAATATATAATTAGCAGCTACGCTTAAGAGTATCAAGATCAAAAAAAGAATTAATAACTGCAGAAAACATAAGACTAAGAATAAACTACAAGGTGAGATCATGAATAGGATCCTGGAAAGAAAAGAAACATTAATGAAAAAACTGGTAAAATTCTAATAAGTTCTGAGGTTTAGTTCATATTAATTGCCTGTGATAAAAAGTTAACATTGGGGGAAAATGGGTAAGAGAAATATAGGAACTGTTTGAATTATTTTTTTCTTGTAAGACTAATGATAGAACTGTTATGTCTTATTGATATATGGTTTTCTTAAGCAGTGGGAGGGAGGGGAAGAAAGGGAGCAAGGGCGTAGGAATGATGTGGAATGAGTTAGACATCATTACCCTAAGTATATGTATGAAGACATGAATGGTGTGAAAATACTTTGTGCACAATCAGTGACTTGAAAAATTGTGCTCTATATGTGTAATATGAAATCAACTGCATTCTGCCATTGTGTATAACTAATTAGAATAAATAAATAATTTAATTAAAAAGACTAATGATAGTTTGAATTAAGTTAAAGTTTGAAAATGATGACTGGGGATGTGGCTCAAGCAGTAGCGTGCTCGCCTGGCATGCATGGGGCGCTAGGTTCCATCCCCAACACCACATTAAAATAAAAAATAAAAATATTATATCCACCTAAAAACTAAAAAAATAAATAAATTTTTTAAAAAATGATGAAACATTCACTACTGGCAAAGTAGAGATTATATTTTGGTATTATCTGCATAAAAATGTTAGCAGTAGTTACCAAAGCCTTTAAAATAAGGTTCACATGATTAAATTATTCTACATTCAAGGATTCATCATGATAAGGAAATGAAAGTGTAATGGAAAATTATTTATAATAGCAGAAACATTAAAACCTATATATCTAATAATAGAGGAGTGGTAAAATAAATTGATGGATAATCATGCAGTCATTAACATCAAGATTTTGAGAAATAATCAATGATATGATCCAAGTAGAATGTTTAGTAAGAAGTGAAATACATATTGACATATACAACATGATCCGGATATATTCTTCTCTCTTTTCTAAACTTTCCTCACAAAATACATATTATTTTATAACAAAATTTGAAGTATTTTGTTTATAAATTGAGGGCTGATCAAGTTTAAGAATTTTGCTTTGTTACTAACTTTCCAATTGACACAGGACTGTTAAGAAGTTATTGAAATAAGTTATTACTGTAACACAAATAACATCTAGAATTTAGTACCAAAAAGAGAGATATGGATATTTGAGCCTTAAAATGTAGTTTAAAAAAATCAATAATGCCATACTGAACTATAACTAAGCAAAATTTTACTTCAATTTAAATATTTTTTCTAAATATATGCACTTTAAGAATTGAAAATTTCATTTTCTAAAATAGTTCTTTTAACATAAGTATAACAAAGTTAATGCTGTTAAACACTTTTCTAGAAGAAAACTCTGGTTAATTATCACAATTTCAGAGAGCAGGCAATCCACTAATCAACAATAACTAATTAAAATAATTCTCCAATTGAGAATTATTTTATCTCCAATTGAGTCATTTTCCTTGAGATGGCAGGTACACTGTGTTCAATTTTGAGGAAGTGATTGCCAACTACCCAAAATAAAAGAACCACGCCTGGCAGATATATACTAAAGTGGCCACCACATCCCACCTCCTGTTAATCATATCCTGTGTGATTCCCTCCCTTTGCATTGGACCTCTGACTTGATTCGAACCAGTAGAATACAGCAAAAGTAATAGGATAAACATGGTTTTCTTTTAGTAATTACATTAATTCAGACTCTAATGACATTTTGCTAAGGATTCTCCCTTAATACCTTTGAGAAAGCAAGTAGCCAACCTGGGAAGACCCATCTGACAAAGAATGAACCAAAAAACAGTCAGATACTGAGACTCAGTTTGACAACCTGTAAGGAAATGAATGCTACAAACAACCATGTGAACTTGAAGCAGATACTTCCCCCACAAAGCTTCAGATAAGACTGCAACTTCAGGAACCACATACTGAAAGTGGCCTTGTGAGACCCTAAAGCAGAGGAGCCAGCTAAACCATCATCCGACCCACAGTAATATTACATAAGACTGTGAGATAATGCATGTGTTGTTTTAAATACATACATGTGTGATAATGTTGATACAAAAAAACAAATAAATAATACACCATGGTTTGTCAGTCATTGTTTCAAGTAAAAATGGTGTTCTAATTTTTGTTGTAATTAATCTTGGAATTTTATTCCTTTACAATTGCCAAAAAAATAAAGATAAACAATAAAAACAGCACAATGAGGAAGTCTCGAGTCATCCAATGTACACAAATGGGCATATATTTTTCAAATTAAATCCATTACTATATTTCTTATAAAGAATTATTTATTAGTTCTTAGGGATTACCTGAAAAATGTAGTCCTGGTCAAAAGGAAAGAAAAGATCAGATGCGGAGAATTTCTGAAGTGTGAAAGATACAATATACTTAGTTGTATAAGTACAAGATTACAGTCCCTGAACAAAGGACTGCAATCTCGTGCAAAGGACCTATAGTTTCCTCTACCAAAAGTTATTCTTTACCAGTAAAACCATCAACAGCTGCTTGAGGATAGGGTAGAAACCACTCAAACTTGATTAGGCACATTGTAGGAAAAATTTGAGCCCAGGTTTGTATATCTATACACAGAATGGGTCTGATTATCTATGTTTGGTGTAATGATTCCCTTTCTGCATTTTTGGAATACTATTCCTAAGTATAGGATGGTCTATCTCCAAATCACTTGAAATGGAGAACTTGTGTAAAGATATTGTAAGGGACCAGCAAGAACAACAGAAACGTAGGAGCACAATACCATCTATTATGTGTAAAACTGGATACCCAGGGAATAGAGTGAAATGTCAAAGAAATTTCCTGGTACACAGGGAAGACAACCAAAAACCAAAAAAACAGCCTTCTTCTATCCATGTGTTATCCAGTAAAACTCTATGCCTGTAGCCATTAAATTACCAGGTAAGGGTTTCATATACCATTCCATAAATAAGGAAAGAAAATTTAGACTAAAAAGAATATAAGACAATAAGAAAAAGATAACTCTTTTGATTCTGGGCTTAAGGAATGAGAATTTCCTAAGATATAAGTAAAACAAACTCAAACTTTCAAATTTCCATACCCCAATTCCATTTATAGTTTAGGTAAGGCATGACCAATATTGCAAGGTAATTAAAATGAAGCAGAAAAATAACTGTTGGTTTCAAAATCCAAAAGGTCATGACCTGGAAACTCACCTGGATCCCTACCCCTTAGACCATCTGGTGCCATCTACCGATTTCATGAAACTTTCAATGAAGGGCTCTGAAAAGGACTTGGCACACTGCTTGAACTTTTAGGCTTAGAAAAGAGCTAATTCTTCTGTAAGAATCTACAGTCTTTTAACAAAAAGATTATATATAATTTGGGATTAGTAATATCTAGGGAAAAAACATTCCAGTATGATGGATTAAACAGATGTCTTACACATAGTCTCCGCCTTATGGGAGAAAACAGGGGAGGCTCATAATGGTCACCTTTTTCAGGTTTAATGAGACGAGAAAAAAAAACCTATATGCCCTACATAGGGATCACTTACATTATAAAGCTATAATTAAATATTTAGTTCAAGAATAAATTTGGGAAATGTCTATTTAGATAAAATGTTCTATTTTTAAAAAACAGTGTAGCTCATAATTCAATCACACAAGCACCAAACTTCAGACACAGAAGTACTTTATGTATACTATTTCATCATGCAAAATATTTTAAAAGACAAATATTAATGGGTAGAGTTTAAAAATTAATGACATTAATGTTTTATACTTAAACTGGTGTTAATAGATCTTAGTAGTTTCATCAAGGAAATGAATATAACTGGAATCTACAACCCATCTAGGACTGAAGCCAGAGACTCTGAATCATTCACTGCCTACATACAGTTTTAGCCATGTATGAATGACAATGCAATGAGGCCTAGATGTGAGAACTTCCATCTGATACTAATATACACTTAGTATATTCCAAAATTTTAATCTAAGCATTCCAAATCTTTCCTTATGTAACTGCTAAATGAGAAAAGACAGAAATAAACAGATAAACAGTTCACTCGGATAAACAGTTTCACTAGAAAATTTTTCCAATCTCAGAAGACCTCCAATGCAACAAGCCAATCTAAGCCTACTTCTTTCTCACACATCTGATATTTAACCTTTGGCTTCCTTCTAGTCTCCAATCACATCCCCATTTTGATTCTCAAGTTCTTACTGGCCTCCCCCTCATCTCTCATCCCTAACTCCTTACAGTAGAATAAATAAACTGAGTCCCATAAGACATTCACAAGTTTTTCTTTAAAAATAATATCTTATAAAATTTGGCTTTAGTAAAAGTAAATGCTTACTGGAAATTGCTGGTTTTGAACTCGATATCTCTCCAACAAAGATGGGCTCATCATCATCATCATCCTCAACTTCTTTTACTTTCTTCTGCCATGGTTCCAGTTCTTCTTCACATTCCATAAAGAGTTCTGCCATTTTTAAATTATCTAATTTTCAAAAGGAGAGAAGTAACCTTATTTTCAAAAAGAAAAGTAAAAACATTTTGCAGGGTGAGTACCAGGGATTGAACTAGTGGACACTAGACCACTGAGCCATATCCCAACCCTATTTTATATTTTATTTAGAGACAGGGTCTCACTGAGTTGCTTAACACCTCGATTTTGCTGAGATTGGCTTTAAACTTGTGATCCTCCTGTCTCTGCCTCCCAAGCTGCTGAGATTGCTGGGATTACAGGCTTGCACCACCATGCCTGGCAGTAAAAACATTTTTGTAATACCTGATATTGAAGATCTACTTTAAAAATTCTAATAGCAATTTCTGAATTGATATTCGTAGTCAGTACCCTGTAATAACAGTAAGAAATTCAGATCTCACTAGGATAAAAACTAGTACAATTAAGATAGATTAAAAGGTAGATAGGAAGACAGAAAATGAAAGATATTAGTTATTTACCATAGATAGAAAACTTAGAGATAATAAAATCCAAAGTGAGCTGCAGTAGTACACCTAGATAAACATATTCTATCTAATCATTATCTTTCTAAAGAGATATTAACCACAGGTAGACTAAGACTAAGAAATAACAGGTAGGAAACAAACTAGAATTACTACCAAATTCAGGAACATTAGGCACAGAGCAAAGAAGAGATAGGTGCTAAATTAAAATACAGGAAATGAGGGAGGCTTATACCAGCCAGGTTATATTACATTTTCTCACCTGAAGAAACCGATCAAAACAATACATACAGTAAATACTACTTCTCAGAAATTATGACCAAGTATACTGAGCTCCTAAGAAGCACATAGATATAGGTAGAACACCAGTAGCATCAGGATTTTAGGAAAACCTCCTATCCACAAAAGAAATAAAAATTTCCAGGGTTCTGGCATTATCTTTCATACATCATTTTTAAAAGGTAATTTTTTATTATACCAAAATAATATCATTTCTACTTTTAACTCAAAATTCAAGCAATATTCTACCATAAAACTGAAAGATACCAACTGAAATTATGCTCTGGAGACGGCATGCAAAGCAAATATTTTAACAAATTAGATGCCATTTTTTTATAAATATATAGAAAAGTATGTCACAAACCATTCCCTGGTCTAATATTTAAATGTTTAGTAATCTACCTATCAAAGGCCTTCCTATTTTTTCAAATGTCATCGACATCACAAACTGACCCCTTTCTTTTATAATTGTACTATTTTAATAGTTAGATAAGAGTTCTTTAAGTTTTTCAACTCAGGTCATTAAAAATACTAAAAATCTATATCACTTCTGCACAGAGTACCTTACCTTAATAGTCTATATCATTCCAGTCTACAACATAAAAAGGACATGGACTTGAAATCAAATTGAATGGTTTAAATCTTCACTGCCTTGTAATTGTATGACTGAAGAAATTACTTGAAGCTATTTATGATATCTACCTAAGTTTTATATACATTCAAGAAAATGGAAAACACCATGTAAAACATCCATTTTCAACTAGAAACTCAAACAATTAATTGCCTGCTTGCACTAATCCTTGGTTCAATTATAAATTCCTCAATAAACCATTACATTTTTATTTTCCTTTGAATTTTGAACTACATTGACAGTCAATATCATTCAATTCAAATGTTAAAACACATGATCTCAAACTACTCTCTTTCTTCATGTCTTAATTTTACATAGCCACAGTCAAATTTAATTCACTGAGAATACATTTCCCCCAGAACATTAGATAATCAACATACCCACAGCATGAGGTAACGTATAGATAAGGTGAAGTAAGATAGTACCTAATTTTGAAAAATTAGGAAAGATCCACTGTGAACTGATAATAAAAGTACTATTTATTTCCAGCTGATATATGTAATGAGTTAAATTGTGTTATCTCAAAAGCCATATGCTAAATTCCTAACCCTCACTACCTCAGACTTTGGCTATATTTATAGATAGACCTTTAGAAATAAGGTCACTAGGGGCTGGGTGATAGCTCAGTGGTAGAGCACATGCCTTGCATGCATGAGGCACTAGGTTTGAGCCTGAGCACCACATATAAATAAGTAAATAAATAAATGAATAAATAATATTTTTTAAAAAGGTCACATGGGTGGCAATAAAATCCATATAACTGTTGTCTTTTAACAGAAGTGAAAATTGGGATGCAGGCATATGCACACAGAGAGGACCATGTGAAAACCTAAAGAGAACATGGCTATCTACAAGCCCAAGAGAGAAGCCAGGCCCTCCCCTTGTGGCCCTCTGAAGAAACCAACCCTACCAACAAGTTAATCTTGGCTTTTTAGCCTCAAAAATTATGAGAAAACAAACTTCCATCCTATAAACCACCTAGTCTGTGGTACTTTGTTGTGGCAGCCCTAGAGAACTGATAAGAGTATGCAAAGATCTTTCTTGTTCTTTCTCACAGGACTCTGCCATTGTTAAAATATCCAGAATACACTGCAGAGAGAAAGGTTAAGGTCACATAGCACTTTTTAAATGTTTTCTAGAAATATTTTTTGTCTATGCATAGAAGAAACACATGAATATACTAAATTGATATTTATCTCTTTTAACAAAAAGAATAAAGTTCACTTCTACTTTACTTTTTTATATGAACATTTGCTACTCCAACAATTTTAAGTTTTTAAGAAAAAGTCCTCCACCTTCTCTTGAAGCAGTTAAACAAAAACCATACATACTGTCATCTGTTGTGGCCACAACACTTACCTTTTGGTTGAAAAGGGTTTTCGCCCATCAAGTTGCAGAGCTAATTTTCTGTAAATTGTCACCTAAGTACTGATACATGAGATCAGTCAATTTTATGAATCACTTTAAGGAAGACTAAATATTAAAACATGGGACTTGGAATTAAGAAATTATTGGGGAGAATTTTGATCTTAAAACTCACCATGTGCCTCCAAACAAGACAGCAAATTATATCTGTTTTCCCTCCTGTAAAATAAAGATATATTATCATTAGGATGGGGTAATTAAACTGCAATAAACTCTTTTTTCCTATAAAAAGCTCAATTTTTAAGTTGGATATGTTTGATATATACATAACTCATATAACTGATTCATCCCTAAATAAACCCAATTAAATAAATAAAATGGTGGTTGAAGTAAGCACTTAATAATTGAATAAATACAATGAATTACTAAATAAAAACAATTTTTAAACAATATTCTTTCATAAAAACTAGTAATCAATCACCTCATGATGTACTGTTTTAGTAAATCTGACTTTTCAAATGCCAATTGCATTCATCTTTATTACCTACTTTTCACGTTTCAGAAATGTAATAATTTCTGTAAGAAAACAAAAGTTAAAATAAATTCTAGTTTATTATTCTATTTTTTTAGCAACTGAAAAGGAACAAAAACTTGGTTGGATACATTTCATCATAGACTGATACATTCAAAATATAGCTACTGGGATCCACCCAGACTGGCCTCTGCCGCACAGGGCCCAGGCGCGCAGGGCCCAGGTGCACAGCCCTTTCCCAGCGGGGCAGACACTCGCCATAGCCTAGCCTCTGGTGCAGGACCACCCCGTCTGACCATTCGACTACTGAGGAGCCCAGATCCAGCCCAGACTGCCACTCCAGCACCCTGGGTTTATGCTCTGAGTAGATCGGGTTCATCCCTCCCCCAGTGGGGCAGACACCTCCAGAGCCTAGCCTTTGGCACAAGACCACCTCTTCCTACCAGCAGACTACCACAGGAGGTCAAGCCCAGTGGCCCAGATCCACCCACACCAGCTTCTGCAGGGCCCAGATCCAGAATGCAGTAGCATCCATTGAGGGTCTGAAAGCCCAACATCAAGGTGAGGTACAGACAATCTGCACAGATACCACAAGAATATAGGGAAGAAACTGTAATGTCTCAGATCCACACTGCAAGAAAGAAAGACACATAGACAACATGAAAAAACAAGAGAGGAAAGTGCCCCAAACAAGACAGGACACTATAATAACAGAAAGTATGAACACCGAAGTTGATGAAATGTCAGAGAAGGAGTTCAGAAGGTTCATAATCAAAATGATTTGTGAATTAAAGAATGACCTAAATGAGCAAATACAAGCACAAATTGATCACTCCAACAAAGAAATAGGAGAGCAAATACAGGTAGCAAAAGATTACTTCAAAATAGAGATAAAGACTCTGAAAAAAAAAAACAGTCAGAAATCCTTTAAATGAAGGATAGCTTAAATCAAATAAAAAACTCAATAGAAAGCAAAACCAACAGACTAGATCACTTGGAAGAAAGAATGTCAGATAATGAAGACAAAGTATACAATCTGGAAAATAAAGTTGACCACACAGTGAAGAAAGTTAGAAACCATGAACAGAACATCCAAGAATTATGGGACAGCATCAAAAGAACAAATCTAAGAGTTATTGAGATAGAGAAAGGCATAGAGTTTCAAGTGAAAGGAATGCACAATCTCTTGAATGAGATAATATGAGAAAATTTCCCAAGCATGAAGAACAAATTGGAAAACCAAATACAAGAGGCTTACAGGACACCAAATGTACAAAATTACAACAGATGTACACCAAGGCACATTATAGTGAAAATGCCTAACATACAAAAAGAATAAGGATAGAATCTTAAAAGCCACAAGAGAGAGGAATCAGATCACATATAGGGAGATACCAATTCATTATCTCAGCAGATTTTTCAACCCACACCTTCCAAGCCAGGAGATTGTGGAACAACAAATACCAAGCTCTGAAAGAAAATGGATGCCAACCAAGAATCTTATATCAGCAAAACTAAGCTTTAGATTTAATGATGAAATAAAAACCTTCCATGATAAAAAAAAAAAGTTAAAATAATTTACAACTAGAAAGCCTACACTACAGAGCATCTTCAGCAAAATAGTCAAAGAAGGGGAAATGAAAAATAATGATGAAAATCAGCAGAGGGAGGGATTACACTATTGGAAAATCTCATCAAAGAGAAACCAAGTCATGTTAAATATCAGAAATAAACAAAAATGGCTGGGAATACAAATCAGGTCTCAATAACAATGTTAATGGCCTAAACTCACCAATCAAAAGAAATAGACTAGCAGATTGGACCAAAAAAAAAAAAAAAAAAAAAAAGACCCAACAATATGCTGCCTCCAAGAGACTCATAGAAAAAGACATTCACAGACTGAGGTTATGGGTTAGGAAAAAGCATACCACTCACATGGACTGCAGGAGCAAGCAGGGGTTTCTATCATCATTTCAAATAAAGTAGACTTCAAACTAAAGTCAATCAAAAAGGATAAAGAAGGACACTACATTCTGCTCAAGGGAACCATACACCAACAAGACTTAACAATTATAAATATATATGCCCCGAACAATGGAGTGGCTATGTTCATCAAACAAACTTTTCTCAAGTTCAAGAGTCAAATAGACCACAACACAATAATTTTGGGTGACCTTAACACACCTCTTTAATCACTAGATAGATCTTCAAACAAAAGCCGAACAAAGAAACTATAGAACTCAATAATATAATCAAAAACTTAGACTTAACTGAGTTAAGAATATTCCAACCTTCAATGAGAGAATATAATTCCTTCTCAGCAGCACATGGATTCTTCTCTAAAATAGATCATACACTATGCCACAAAGCAACTCTTATCAAATATAAAAAAGTAGAGATACTACCCTGCATTCTATCAGATCATAATGGAATAAAATTAGAAATCAATGATAAAATAAGAAATAAAATACACTCTAACACCTGGAGACTAAATAATATGCTACTGAATGATCAATGGGTTACAGAACATCAAGGAAGAGGTTAAAAAGTTTTTAGTGGTACCCAGATAGAATATATCAAAATTTCTGGGACACTATGAAAGCAGTTCTAAGAGGAAAGTTCACTTCATGGAGTTCATTCCTTAAAAGAAGAAAAAGTCAACAAATAAATTACTTACCACTACATATCAAAACCCTAGAAAAAGAACAAAAAATCAACAACAAAAGCAGCAGACAACAGGAAATAATTAGAATCAGAGCTGAAATCAATGACATTGAAACAAAAGAAACAATTGAAAAAACTGACAGAACAAAAAGGTTGTTCTTTGAAAAAATAAATAAAATTGACAGACCCTTAGCCATGCTAATAAAGAGAAGGAGAGAGAAAACTCAAATCACTAACATACATGATGAAAAAGGAAATATCACAATAGACACTACGGAAATACAGAAGATAATTAGAAATTATTTTGAAAACGTATACTCCAATAAAATAGAAAATATTGAAGGCATCGACAAATTTCTAGAGTCATATAATTTGCCCAAATTTAAGTAGGATGATATACACAATTTAAACAGATCAATTTCAAGTGACAAAATAGCAGACACCATCAAAATCTACCAACCGAGAAAAGCCCAGGACTGGATGGATTCACAGCCGAGTTCTACAAGACCTTTAAAGAAGAACTAATACCAATAGTCTCCAATTTATTTCAGGAAATAGAAATTGCTGATGATATGATTCTATACCTGGAACACTCTAACTAGTTTTCTAGTTTTCCACCAGAAAACTCCTAGAACTAGTAAATGAATTCAGCAAAATAGAAAGGTATAAAATCAACACCCATAAATCAAAGGCATTTCTGTATATCAGTGAGAAATCCTCAGAAAGGGAAATGAGGACAACTACCCCCTTCTCGATAGCCTCAAAACTAAATGAATAAATACATAAATAAAATACTTGGGAATCAACTTAATGAAAATGATGAAAGAACTATATAATGAAAATTACAGAACTCTAAAGAAAGAATTCAAAGAAGATCTTAGAAGATGGAAAGATCTACCTTGCTCTTGGATAGGCAGAATTAATATTATCAAAATGACCATACTTCCAAAAGCACTAAACAGATTTAATGCGATTCTGATCAAAATCTCAATGGCATTCCTCATAGAAATAGAAAAAGCAATCATGAAATTCATCTGGAAAAACAAGAGACCCAGAATAGCTAAAGCAATCCTTAGCAGGAAGAGAGAAGCAGGTGGCACCACTGTACCAGACCTTAAATTATACTACAGAGTAATAGTAACAAAAACAGCATAGTATTGCCAACAAAACAGACTGGTATTACAATGGTACAGAATAGAAGACACAAAGACTAACCTCCAAAACTACAATTACCTTATATTAGACAAAGGTGCCAAGAACATCATTGGAGAAAAGATAGTCTTTTCAACAAATGGTGCTGGGAAAACTGGAAATCCATATGCAACAAAATGAAATTAAACCCCTATCTCTCACCATGCACAAAACTCAACTCAAAATCGATCAAGGATTTAGGAATACAACCAGAGACCCTATATCTAACAGAAGAAAAAGTA
The DNA here is from genome assembly GCF_048772815.1 of Callospermophilus lateralis. Taxonomy (NCBI): domain Eukaryota; kingdom Metazoa; phylum Chordata; class Mammalia; order Rodentia; family Sciuridae; genus Callospermophilus; species Callospermophilus lateralis. Next base: position 138,901 of record NW_027512584.1, on the reverse strand, counting down.
GACTCTAATCTCCATCATGTGGGATTAGGCCTCAACTTCCTTAATAAGTCTCCTATGACATAAGAATTAAAATCAAGAATCAATAAATGGGATGGAATCAAACTAAAAAGTTTCTTCTCAGCAAAAGAAACAATCTGTGAGGTGAATGGAGAGCCTACATCTTAGAAGCAAATCTTTAACCTTTACACATAAGATAGAGCACTAATCTCTGTTATATAAAGAACTCAAAAAACTAAACACCAAAAATACAAATAAACCAATCTATAAATGGGCCAAGGTCCTGAAGGGACACTTCTCAGAAGATGATGTACGATCAATCAACAAATACATGAAAAAATGTTCATCATCACTAGCAATTAGAGAAATGCAAATCAAAACCACTCTAAGATTTCATCTCACTCCAGTCAGAATGGCACTTATTATGCATAAAAACAACAATAAGTGTTGGCAAGGATGCAGGGGGAAAAGGTACACTCATACATTGCTGGTGGGACTGCAAATTGGTGCAGCCAATATGGAAAGCAGTATGGAGATTTCTTGGAAAATTGGGAATGGAACCACCATTTGACCCAGCTATCCCTCTCCTTGGTCTATATCCAAACAACTTAAAAATAGCATACTACAGGGACACAGCCACATCAATGTTTATTCACAATAGCTGAACTGTGGAACCAACCTAGATGCCCTTCAATAGATGAATGAATTAAAAAAATGTGGCACATATACACAATGGAATATTACTCAGCAATAAAAGAGAATAAAATCATAGCATTTGTAGGTAAATGCATGAAGTTAGAGAAGACAATGATAAGTGAAGTTAGCCAATCCCAAAAAGCCAAATGCCTAATATTTTCTTTGATATAAGGAGGCTGATTCATAGTGGGATAGGGAGAGGGAGTATGGGAGGAATAGATGAACTCTAGATAGGGCAGAAGGGTTGGAGGGGAAGGGAGGGGGCATGGGGCAATTAACTATGGTTGAATGTGATGAACATTATTATCCAAAGTACAGGTATAAAGACACGAATTGGTGTGAATTACTATATATACAACCAGAGATAGGAAAAATTGTGTTCTATATATGTAATAAGAATTGTAATGCATTCTGCTATCATATATAAATTAAACACACACACACACACGCATGCACACACACACACACACACACACACACACACACACACTCATGGTCTTCTGTAAACAAGGTGTTATGCTAAATTCTAAAGGGAAATACATGAATAAGTCTCAGCCACAGTCTTCAGAAATTTATGACTGAATGTCTGTCATTCATTGGACTTAAAAAATTCTGTTACAAAAAAAATCATTATCATAAAAATCACAATTAAACTGCTTTATTTGAACCAAGAATTTATTATCTGTGGGGGGCTGAAGATAGAGTTCAGTGGCAGTGTTTGCCAAACAAGTACAATGTTCTGGGTTAAATATCCTAACACACACAAAAAAGAATTTGTTATCTGTATTTTTATGTATACAGAACAACATAAATTTTATAGAAATTCATTTCCCCTTACATTCCTATAAATATCCCAGTTGCCCAATACCGGTATTCATCCAGCAGAATGACTCCTAACCCAAATCGAACATGATATTTCCCTTAACCATACTCTGTTCCCTCAATCTATTTTCACATAACAGCAGGTCCTGAGTTGATCTTGGCATGCAGGTATGTAGGGAATCCTCCAGCTGCTGAGAAGCTCAAAGGTAGATGCAGAAATGATCCCTGGAGCAAATGTAGGCAGCTAGGTAGAACCTGTGAGGTCTAAAGTCATCTTCCATGGTCAACAACCCAGTCAGGATGAAGGGATGAGGCTGAATCAGCCTCTTTCTTCTCAATACAGGGAAGATGGACACAATCAGGTCTGTGTGGATTGCTGATCCCGGGCTCCTAGGGTATATAGACCTTTATGTCTTGTGAAAATGTCACAGGAAGGTGGGGCAGCCTCCATCTCATGGGACCCTTGGAAACAACTGTTAGGACAAAGTGGTTGCCAAGGCAGTGACCTCATTCACTTCCCTGAAGGAAGTGACCTCACCTCACTTCCTTGGTGATGGAACTCTCTGAACTTGGGATCCAGGAGGCGAGGCATCCAGAGGCAGTTCCACTTCCAGTGGGCTCACTTGATTGTCTGTACCAAGGCCAGAGTCATTCTTTGTTGGTACCTAGTGATGTGTGGATAGCCAAATGCCTTGAATGGTCTCAACAGGGGCTTTTCCTGAGAAAGAAGTGTTGGCTCATTGCTGGCTCCTGACAACTACACAGAGATGGCCAAGGAGACCAGAGCTGAGACAGGACAGGCCACTGCTGAGTAACATATTTTCACCCACCAGTCAGAGGACAGAGTGGATAGATGCAGACCAAATACAGGGGTGGTTTGTGTGTCTCAGTGGGTGTGGGTTTCAATTTGTCATTTTGTCTCATGTTCTGAGAACATGAAGAAAAAATGTTTTGTTGGTTTTTTTTTGTTGTTGTTGTTGGTTTGAAATGGACTGTTAACTAGTTAGCCTTTTTATGTTGGTGAATCCCACTGGGGTTGTGGTTAAAGAGAGTAGAGAGAAGAATGCAGCCGTGAATGTGTCTTCTCTAGTGGAAATCTTTGCAGGACTCCTCATGGCCAATTTATGAATGGACTGCCGCTTGCTTTGCAGATGGGCAACACCTACCAAGATCCTAAGTTCCTGTATTCTTCCTGAATTTTGGCCACTCTCTGAAGGGGTTCGTGGTTTTGTGTCCAAGATGTGTACCACATTCAAGCTCTGTGACATGGCCATGGACTGGATTGCTGAAGGGCATGCCAAGCATCTCAGAAAACTCAAAAATTAGCATGACTGGTAAGGATCTCTCTGGAGAATCCCTGCTTGGATAGATAGTAACCCAAGTTGCATGATTAGGAGCTGTCAGTGCCACAGTGTTCAATTAAAGAAAAGTTTTTCTCCAGGCTTCTTTCTTCCCTATTGTTCTGTTCCCCTGAATTTCAGGGAGGTGTTTGCCTTAGGGCACTCCTTTGGGACTCCTCAAGAAAACAGTTTCAAATGGAAATAAAGAGGCCTAATCTGTGCCTTTTAAGTAAAGTGCTTTGTAAAAGCTGTGTCTGAATCAGACTCTTGGCCCTGTGTGTGGCTGTGAATTACATTCTCAGCACCCAAGGAAACTCAAGAAAAATCCCATGTGTCCATCCCAATCTAAAAGGATGAAAACGAAGTGTACTATTGGATGAAGTCTCTTACCGTCCTCTGGTCAGGCTCCTGACCCCTATGAAGTCAGAACAGGGATCCTCTGGGTCAAATGAGTTGTTGCAAGCCCTCCAGTAACTAGCACACAGGTGTTTGGGTTTTTTCATGAGTCCAGTACACATAAAGAATCTACCCCTGGCAGGCAGGAAGCCTCTAATTTGACAAGCAGAGCAGTATGAACTACAGGCCGATTTTATCTATCCTATTTCTCAGGAAGGGTGTCCAGGCCACCATGACATTTGGCATATGATGGGCATGAGAGCTTACTTTGCACACCATCTAAGACTGCTCACCCTATAGAAACCCCCAGCCAGGATGTTATGATGAGTGTCTGTATTGAAGAAGATGAGGGCCATGTGGGAGTGTTTTTGTTAGAATAGTGGTCTTTTGTGTGGTGGTTGGAAATGATGACTGGGTCCACCTCAGGTTGAACTCTGGTGTGATGCCATTAGAGACTGAGTACTGAAACTGATCTCAGGGAACTATTGCCATGAATTGTGTTGGGATTTTAGAAGGCCAGGCATTAGAGGAGCCTTTGGAACCTGGGATCTAGAACGAGGGTGTCTTTCTCCACAATACTGGGAATCTCAGCCAGGATTTTACATGATTTTGCTGTTAAAGCCTTCTCAGCTATAGTTGAGATCCAAAACTCACAGGAACCTCATATTTTAGACCCCAATGGGCCTGGATTCCTGTGACCTTTTGCCACTCCTTGGGAACCTTGCCTGCATGCGATCTCCAGAGCTTTTACTGAAAGGAGATTCCTCAACACTTACTGGCTCCTGAATGAATCAAAACCCACAGTGTCAACTTCTTCATTCTTGAAATATGGCTAGGCCAATACCATGAAGTTTTTGAGAGTCCCATGACCAGAAATCCCTGGAGAACTTTAGATCTCCTGTTGCTCATCATGACTGAACCAGCGATTGCCATTTTTGACTGAGTGGAATTCATGACGATGGTGAAGAACAGAGATGCCAGTGAGTAGGAGCCAGAAGGGAACTGGGCCTGGAGCAATGGAGTGCAGGTGTGTGATCCAACATCTGTGGTGGGCCCCTGTGGTTCTGTCATTGGCTTCCAAATGACATGTGACTGACAAGGTGCAGCCAGGAGACCCGAAAATGTAAAGGCATGTGGTTGTGGGGAGAGGATTTGGTGCGATGCTCAGAAACAAGTTGCTATGCTCAAGTGGGAAAGATATATGGGGTAGCATCCCAGTTTGTGTTTTTGCCTTCAGACCCTGACTCACCCCATGTGGCAGATCTCCCTCCAGCACTGTGTTCTGGTTGACCTCTTTTATTTCAAAAACAAACACCAATTTTCCATGGAAGATGTAAAAAATGCCATTAAAACTGGGCGGTGAGCCAAAGGCTTCACAATGCACCCATGGAGACATTCATACCCCAAAGGCCACAGTTACCTGCATAGAGAGGACTCAGCTCTGCTGCCTCCTGTTCCTATGGGAAAATATGAACCCATGTCCTCCTGTTCACATAGACTCAGACCAAGCTTTCATGATCTCACTACAAAGGAAGCTAAAACACAAAGCTATATTTCTAGTGCATGAATGTCAGAGGCAGATAGTCAAGAAGTCATTAGGCCAACAAAGTTCCATGTTTGTGGAATGTTTACCCTGTCCTCTACTTTTGGGATCTCTTCTGCCACACCCAAGTTTGTGAGCTCCTCAGAATTTCCAATTCCAGGTATGTATTCACAGATTTTTTTCCTCTTCTCCTCTAATTGTGTCTTCTTTGGGGTGATAGTAATGTCCAGGCATTGTGGTGGATGACAGTGGAAGCTTTTTATGTGCCACGTGTTCCCATATGTATTAGAGTCATTTTCCATTTTGCCATTTGAAATATTGAATCTCTGACACTAACCCATAACCTTCTAGACTCTGACTACTTATCCTAACATCGATAAAAATAATCCTAAAGGAATAGAAGTAGAGGCATTTGATAGGAGGCATGGTGTATACTTGGACTTGCCTTTTGCTTCATCAGAGATACATATTATAAAACCTGTGACACATTTTTCTCATTTTACTTCTCCAAGAATTTTCAAAATCAACAAATATGTAACTTCCTGACTCCCTGTCTCTGTCGCCTGGGTCACAATATATATTTTTATATACATATATATAATCCTACTGCCATCACAGGTATATTTTTGAGAGTACTCTCACTTTCATAAATATGAATTTCATGAAGAGATCACTGCTCCCCAATACACTGAGGTAACTGAAAATTCAAGCTGTGGTGAGCTTTATACTTCAACAAGTTTAGACATGAAACAATGTAGAGGAAAATGAATATTTTGGGTACATATGTGAAGGATATATATATCTTCTTATGAATTTCGATCGGCATATATACTATTACATTTTAGTGTAATATATATATATATATATATATATATATATATATATATATATATATATATTATGAATTTGCAAACATGAACTATATGTGTCATATACTTATACTACCTTGATTCTTTCATGTCCATCTGTGTGGATTTATAATCAACTTTTCAGAAGATATTTTTCAGAAATATTCATTTTCTTGGCATACATATTCATTTTGGAATACTCAAAATGAACTTCAGTGAATATTGAGTACTACCCCTAATATTTCTACAGTAAGTGACCCAGGTTAAGATCAATGAAAGTATATTCATATGGGACATGATGTGTATTTTGAATTAAATTTTTATTCAAAATTGTTATATTCCTATTTCTTCAGTATATATACATCATAGGATGTATCATTTCATCCACAATTCACAAATTGATATGCATATGATTCACTTTCATTCACTCCCTGTATCAGATCCCATGTATTTCTCCATGTTGCTTTACTTGCTTTTTCATGTGATTTCTTTTATATCACATAACTTTTGAATTCCATCATCATTTTCAAAGCAAAACTCAAACACAGTTTGTTATAATTAGTAACCCTAATATTACCACTACATGTATAACTACTTGGATTGAATGTTTGTATGTGAATACCAGACTTTATGTGTTTAAAATATCAATTCAATCCATTATTTAAAATAGTAACCTGTTATATTTTTTATTCCCCATATGGTCTATTCATGCATCATCTTTATATACATAAACCCAGGGTACACCTATTTTTATCCCCAAACTCTAAATGATAGGGTTTCAAAACATGCTCCCAGAAATGATGGAAGAAATACACATGTCACCTGCTCCATATATTCCTTTCATCACATCATGTTCTGGACACAAAATGCAAAACTCACACTTATCTAATTCTTCTCCCAAAGCCTCATTTTAAAGAGAGCATGGATTACTAAAATCATCTATGTCTGCATTGCCTATTGTTTTCAAATTTCACTTCTATGGTGAGTATACACTTGATTCTTTCAAGGATAGTGTGTTCAACTACCCCCCTGTTGAAATTATCCCTGATCTTATCACTCATTTTGTACTTTGCCTGATCTCCTAACATCCTTATAGATATCTATTTCCCCAAGTGCCTTGTTGTGACTGACTCTTCATGTGTGCTGACATTCCCATTTACACTTCTTCTCTGCATGGTCAGACAGATTTGCAGGGAATTGTTGGGCGGTGTGCTAGGTAGGACTTTTGGGTGCAGGTGGACGTGGGGCAGCTATTTCTCTGCGGACAGTGGCTGCTTCATCCACAAAAGAAGCCTGTTGTCCCCCAGTGGAGCTGTCCAGAGTGATGACCTTTTAATTTTATTATCAGGACCATGAGGCTTCTAGCTGGAATCACACCTCCCTAAGAGGTTGTAAGGAAACTCTGTGAATTGAAATCCACATAGTGGTGGAAAGATCTCAGACCAGCCATCCCTTGGGAGGTGGTAGTTAAAGGTTAGTTTCACTCAGTTGGCAGAAAAGTTTTGAGGGAAAAGTTCATTTTCATAACGTTTCTTTTGGCTGGAGATAGGATAAATGGGGCAAAGATGGATGTGCTTTTGTACATTGGGCTAATTGGGTTAGATTGATGAACGTGGTTACATATCCAGGGCACAATATGAGCTAGTTTTGTATGTACAGATTCTTTTACTTCCCACTATAATCTCAGAGGGTAGACATCATCACTCCCCAGTTCTTACAGATGGGGAACTGAGATGTGGATACATTGAGGAGCCGCCCAGATCACCCAGATGGTAAATGGCAGAGCTAAGATTTGAACTGCAGTCTTGTGATACAGTCTTTGGTTGTGGCCAGTATACTGCATTACCTGGACATGCAGGGAGGGTCTAGATAGTATGGCTGGATATGTTCCTGAGCTCTATGGCATTCTGTGAAGCAGTGTCCCATTGGGTGTAAATAAGCTGTGTGTAATGTATATATACTCCTCCTGTCCTACAATAAACGGCTCCCACTCCTGCTGTATCAATGTACACAAGTTGTTCGTCACCCCCTGGTTATTTTGCTGCAGCCGGACTGTGGCAAAACAATCCATCACATCAACAGACTTAAAGATATAAATCACAAAATCATATCAATGGATGAAGAAAAAGCATTTGACAAAATAATCCACCCATTAATTTTCAAAGCACTAGAAAACCTATGGATAACAGGAACATACCTCAACATTTTAAAAGCTATCTATGCTAGGCCCCAGGCCAACATCATTCTAAATGGGGGAAAACTTCAAAGCATTCTCTGTAAAAACTGGAACAAGAAAAGCATGCTCTCTTTCACTACTTCTATTTAGCATAGTTCTTGAAAATCTAGTCATGGCAATTACACAGCAAAATAAACAAAAAGGATATAGATACATAAAAGAAGAACTTAAATTATCACTATTTGCTGACAATAAGATTGTATACCTAGAAGTCCCAAAAAATTTCACCAGAAAATTATTAGAAGTAATAAATGGATTCAGACAAGTAGCAGGATATAAAATCAACACCTATAAATCAAATGCATTTCTGTATATCAGTGACAAATCATCTGAAACAGAAGATAGGAAAACTACCCAATTTACAATAGATTAAAAAAATCTGTGAATCAACTTAACAAAAGAGGTGGAAGACCTATACAATGAAAATTACAGAATGCTAAAAGAAGACCTTAGAAGATAGAATGATCCCCCTTGTTCTTAGATAAGAATTAATATTGTTAAAATGACCATGCTATCAAAAGGTCAATACATATTTAATGCAATTTCAATCAAAATCCCAATGACATTCCTCATAGAAATAGAATAAGCAGTCATGAAATTCATCTGGGAAAATGAAAAACCCAAAGCAACAGCCAAAATAATCCTTAGCAAGAAGAGTGACACCACTATTCCAGAACATAAGCTATACTACAGAGTATTAGTAACAAAAACAGCATATTATTGGCACCAAGATAGACTTGTAGACCAATGGTACAGAATAGAGCTCACAAAGACAAATGCACTTAATTATAGTTATCTCATATTCAACAAATGTGCCAGAAATATACATTGAAGAAAGCATAACCTCTTCAACAAATGTTTCTCGGAAAATTGGAAACCCACATGTAGCAAAATAAAATTAAACTACTATCTCTCACCATGCACAAAACTCAATTCAAAGAGGATCAAGGATCTAGGAATTAAACCAAAGAAGAAAGAAGAAGAAAACGGAGGTATACCTAAAGAAGAAAAAGTAGGGTCAAATCTTCATCTTGTTGGATTAGGCCCTGACTTTGTTCAATAAATGGGATGTATTCAAACTGATAAGCTTTTTCTCAGCAAAAGAAACAATCAGTGAATTGAATAGGGAGCCATCAAAATGGGAACAAATTTTTATCACACACATATCAGAGCATTAATCTCTAATCTCTAGGATATATAAAGAACTCAAGAAGCTAAGCACTAAAAAAAAAATCAATAAATGGGCCAAGGACCAGAACTTCTCAGAAGAAGATATACAATCAATATAATCAATCAATAAATATATGAAAAAATGTTCATCATCACTAGCAATTGGAGAAATGCAAATCCAAACTACTCTAAGATTTCATCTATCTCCTATCAGAATGACAACTAATATGAAAACAAACAAAAATAAGTGTTGGTGAGGATGTGGGGGAAAAGGTACACTCATACACTGATGGTGGGACTGCAAATTGGCACAGCCAATATGGAAAGCAGTATGGAGATTCCTTGGAAAACTGGGAATGGAACCACCATTTGACCCAGCTATTCCTCTCCTAGGTCTATATCCAAAGAACTTAAAAACAGCATACTATAGAGACACGACCACATCAATGTTTATAGCAGCACAATTCACAATAGCTAAATTGTGGGACAAACTTAGATGCCTTTCAATAGATAAATGGATAAAAATAAATGTGTCACATATATACAATGGAATATATGGAAGATAATGCTAAGTAAATTTTCCAATCCCCCCAAAACATATTCCAGATGTTTTCTGTTATAAAGATGCTAATTCATAAGGGTGTTGGAGGGGGGAAGAAAAGGAGATGGAGGCAAAAGGAAAAGTATGGGTGTCGGAAAGATGGTGGAATGAGATGAACATCATTACTCTTAAGTATATGTATGAAGATACAAATAGTGTGACTCTATTTTGTGTACAACCAGAGATATAAAAAATTGTGGTCTGTGTGTATAATATGAACTGTAATGCATTCTGCTATCATATACAACATATTAGAAGAAAATAATAAGCACACACATACACACACGCACACACACAAAAAAAGAATGGAGGGGCCAAGATTGGAATATATCGTAGTTGGTAGTGGGAAGGGAGGGGCGGGAACATGAGGGTAGGAAAGACATTAAAATGAGATGGATATCATTACCCTAAGCACATGTATAAAGGCAGGAAAGGTGTGACTCTGTGTACAGAGACATAAAAATTGTGCACTATATGTGTAATATGAATTGAAATGCATTCTACTGTCGTATATAATGAATTAGAATAAATAAGAAAATAATAATTATGCTATTCACATTACATATTAGCTCTTTGATTTTGAAATGGCATCTGTTTTTTAAAGGGAAGAGCATATGTCTATACATGTATTGTATCATTATGTTAAGAACATTTTCTATTTATTTATTTATACTGGGGATTGATCCCACAGTCACTGAACCACTGAGCCATATTCCCAGCACACTTTTTATGTTTTACTAGAAACAGGGTCCTGCTGAGGCTGGCTTTGAACCTAAGATCCTGTTGCCTCAGCTTCCAGAGTAACTGTGATTACAGGTTTGTTTACCATGCCCAGCCATTTTCCATTTTATTGAAATTTTTTGAAAGCTTGCTGCTTAATAACTATAAACATATTTGATTATGTGTAAATACATTAATTTAGACAGTTGTTTGCTGGCTTCATATTAAGTTTCTAATATTTCCTATTTCAAAACATTTTGTGGTAACATTATTATGTATTCCTTTGAATTGTTTTATTTCTTTAAAATAAATGTTAAAAAGTTTATAAATACAGTAAGCTATGGCACAGCTTAATGCTTTAAGAAGCAGCATGTCGGAGAGGATTTTAAGAACAAGTTTAGAGACAACCAGGTATTATGTTCTACTTTATTAAATTAATAGAAATTATAGTGCTTTACTTATGAAGTACTCTTATGGAAAAATCAATATGTAATCTAATCGAAATCCTAGTTTGCAATCACCAACTAAGAAGAATAACAAAAATCAAAGAAACAAGCTGGGTGTGGTGGTGTAAGATTGTAATCCTAGCGACTCAGGAGACTGAGAAGTATCACACGTTCAAGTTCAAAACCTGCTGAGGCATTGTAGTAAAACCTTGTTTCATAATTATATATATATATATATATATATATATATATATATATATATATATATATATATATGGGATATAATAGGTATATAGCTCAGTGTAGAATGCTTCTGCGATAAATCTCTAATACCACACACACACACACACACACACAGCCCAAAAAGTAAATAAAGAACTTTAACGAAATACAATAAAAATAAAATATATAGGAATACAATCATAAACGTGTCTAGACTTTGTGAATTTTTCAATAAACATGATCTTCCATATAGGAATAATATTATGGAAAAAAATGAGAAAGGGAAAGTTATATAGATTAGAGGACAATAGAATCATTTACCAAGATGGCAATATCTTGTGCCCTACTGGGGATCCTAATTTCAACAAAATAACTTTGAAATAAATTAGGAGAAATCATGGAAATAAACATAGATGAATAAATATTAAATGACTGTATTAGTTAATTCAGTCTACTATAACAAAAATATCATAGTTTGGTGGCTTATAAACACCCAATATATATATATATATTTCTCTCAGTTCTGGTGGCTGAGAAATCCAATATTGAGCATTGGTAGATTTAGCTTCTCATTAAGATTCATCTTGTTTTTGGTTTGTAGTTGATTGCCTTCTGCCTATGTCCTCATATGGTAGAGAGTGAAAGCCCCTGGTTGTAAGGTCACTAATCCTGTTTATGACGGCTCCACTCTCAAAGGTAAACTTCCTTTTAATATCACTTTGGGCGTTAGGATTACCATATTTGAATTTGAAGGAGACATAGAGCTTGAGCCCACTACACAATCTAATTTTTGATAAAATTAAACACATATTTTTCAATTTGTAGGTGAAAGCTGGAAAATGGTTTGTTTTATGTTTTTTTTATATTTTCATTCCCAATGTCAATTTTTCTTTCCAGGACATATATGATGTATAGAATTTGTATTCATAGTTCGTTGCAGATAAAAGAAACCCATGGGAAGAAATCAAACATGATTGGCTCTGTGTTGATATTTGCTAATGTTGATGATGATCTTCTCTTGGTTTTTCTTTTTGTGAATGTCCATTGAAAAATATTACCTACCAAGTCCTGAAAAGCAGAAATAAAAAGAAATTTAATATTTAGGTGGTGAACAAATACATAGAACCTTATGCAGTGTGTGTGTGTGTGCGTGTGTGTGTGTGTGTGTGTGTGTTTATGAGTGTGTGTAGACAGGATTTATCTTGCAGATATTTGAGGAAGAAAAGTGAATCAACAGCTTTACAAATTAGAAAATACTGTTACCAACAATGTACATGTGTATTGGTTTAGTTTCAAACAGACCATCATAACCTTCTTTCATTCTGTCATTCCATCATTGTACACATTCCTGTGCTGAATTTCCCTACATAATGTTAATAGGATGAGAAAGAAAATAATAAGCAACTAAAAATGAAGTATAAAAAAGCCAAAGGGACTCCTTGGTTTAGTGGCCAAAAAAACCCTCAAGTCTTGCATTGGCAGTGAAGAGAAAGTCAAGCACAAAGCTTGCTCTTTATTAGTCTATGTGATTAACTTTAAAAAGAAGATTAAGCCCTCAAGGAAGGTATGTTTATAGCATCCAAAGAAAGAGTTTCACCAGAAAACCTGTGACCTTAACACAGGTATGAAAAATGTGGTAGCTGCTCCTCAGGATTTTCATTGCTATAACTCCTTTGAGACATCTAAATCTACCAAAATGTCCTGTTCCTTTCTATTAAGAATAATTGACTCAATAATTCTGAAAGGTAAAATACCATTTGAGATCTGTCTATACTTCTCTTCTGGCTGCTTGGACTATATCTAGGCTTAAATGAGAACATCAACCATCTCAGGGGCCACAGGGCTTGATAAAGAAAGAAATGAACTACAATTTAAAGAAGCTATGAACCTAAATGACATATGGTAGCAGTAGCTTGTGGTGTATGTGTGGCAATGGATTAGAAGATTCTTCATCAAAGAGACTAGAACATAAAATTGGAAAGCAGAGGCTTTATTTATCTGATAATATCATCTGAAGAGGAAGGATTTAATACATAAGGAGATCTTGCAAACTCATAAAATGACTTCCAGCACCATGATATGCACAATGTCTAAGCTGAGTAAAAGAGAAATGCCTCAATTATATCAGATGATAGAGTAAAAAGTTCAGGGAAGTGGGCATGCTAGAGTAGATAAAAGACAAGCAAGGTAAATTTTTTTCTGATGGTCTAGAAAACACACAATTTATTAAGGCCACAAGAATGCACTGATGTGAAAGGCAGCAACATCACCAAAAATTCAATGTAGAATGCTTCTGGGATCAATCTCCAATAATTGCCCCCCACCCCCCACCCCACACATACTCATACAAACACATATCCAAGTAAGATAAATGAAGAACTTTAAAGAAATACACTAAAAATAAAACTCATATGAGTGAAAGCAGGAACATGTCCAGAATTTGTTAATTTTTCAAGATACATGATCGCCCATATGGGAAAAATATTATGTAAAAAAATGAGAAAGGAAAAATCCTATAGATTAGAGTACAATAGATCATTTACCAAGCTAGCATTATCTTTTATTTTCAAGGCTGGAGGTAGAAAGACTCATAAAACTTGACTAATTGAAAACAGTAGGCATGAATTAATTTTGAAATATGACAATCCAGATGGTGACATTTAAATGACAACAACTAGAAAGCATTTAACCACAGCACTGTTGGAGTTGCAACCCCATGGACCCAATTCATAAAGACTCACAATGGTGGTCAATAGATCTCCCAAGGAACAAATAGATTGGTGCAAGACAAATGCACTATTTGGCTTAAACTAGAAGGATAAATCAAAGTTTGGTCACAGCAAATCTGAGGGAGATTATCTTAATAAAAATATTCCAAGCCCTTGCATAGTTTCCAGAATTGACCCGTATTAAGATCCAGAAGTTTTCAAGCAGAACAAACCTTCAGTACAATAACATACGTATACATTAATGATTTCTTCATTCTTTATCTAAAGGGAATCATAGGTTCAGTTAGGTAGCATATTGGGGAATGAGGTTTACTCACATATTTTTAGCACTATTGATACAGGTTCTATGTGATATTAAAATACAGACACATTGAGGCTGGGGTTATGGCTCAGTGGTAATGCACCTGACTCGCATGTATGAAGCACTGGATTCAATTCTCAGGACCACATATGAATATAATACAAGATTTAAAAAAATATGGATATATTGGGAAATAGTATCATAGCCCTCTTACTTGTTGAGGGTATGAGGAAGTCAGGTAATAAATGGCTTATATGAACCACCTTGGTGGTCACTAACAATGAACCTGAATATTTAATAGGCATTAACATACTTGGAAATTGACACACATTCAAATTGGATTCCTGATTGTGATTAATAACTGCCATGATGGAGAAAGCCAAGCAGAAAGCTCTAAAACTGCTCCTTCATAACCTAAAATTTCCTAAAAAGTAATTATGCAAAATTTGTGTCTAGTGAGCATGTCAAAGATGCGGAGATTCATTCTAGCCTGACACATCTAAGAAATCCATGGATGGTGTTCCTTTTCCAATCTCTACTTGCCTTGCTTGCCAAGGAATTTTATTAGTTCATAAACTTGGGTTCAAGTGTTTGCCAACCAGAGGTAGAGATATATGGCGAAAGCTGATAGTTCTAATTGGGCTGCTTTTACTCTCAGCTTTGGTTTTGTTTATCTTGAAGAAACTTTCTCACAATGAATCGTTCTGATGTTTAAACCTATATAATAAATGTGCTGATCTTCCTCTTGGTCAGTCTTCTCCTACCAGAGGCAAGTTGAACTACCAAGCCCTGGCCTTTTGTGTCTACTTTTCTGTCTGATTTTCCTTTTCCTTAATCCCTCAGCAGGGTGCTTGCATCCCTGAATAAATGGTCTTGCAGGATGTGACAACTTGGAAAGCTGAGGCATGAGGATTGTGAGTTCAACTGAGCAAGGCTCTAAGAAACTTGCAAGACCTTGTCTCAATAAATAAAATTAAAAAATAATTAGATTTGGAGTTCAGTGGTTAAGTACTGCCCCTTTGTTCAATTTCTGGTCCCTCCAAAAAACTGAGGATTTAACTCAGAGGCACTCAAGCACTGAGCTACATCCCACCCTATTTTGTATTTTATTTTATTTTTTAAAGAGAGAGAGAGACAATTTTAATATTTATTTTTTAGTTTTCAGCGGACTCCACATCTTTGTTTGTATGTGGTGCTGAGGATCAAACCTAGGCCACACACATGCCAGGAGAACGTGCTACCACTTAAGCCACAACCCCAGCCCTATTTTGTATTTTATTTAGAGATAGGATCTCACTGAATTGCTTAGTGCCTCTCCTCTGCTTAGGCTGGCTTTGAACTCACAATCCTCCTGTCTCAGCCTCTTGAGTTGCCTAGATTACAAGAGTGCACCACTGTGGCTGGCCTCTTTGTATTTCAAAGAAATCATATCCCTTTTCAAAGGAGTGAGGGTTAAATTTACATGTCAACTTGACTGAGGCATGTGACCAAACTTTGTGCTGAGCCTACCTATGAAGATATTTGATAGCATAATAGATTAACATTTGAACAAGTAAATGAGCAATGAAGATTGCTGCCCATAATTGTGGGTCTCATTGAATTAATTGAAGACCTGATTAGAACAAAGTTAGAGTAACAGGGGTCCCCTGCTGCATGGCTCCTGATAGTACAAATCTTTCCCACTATCAAAAAAACCTGAACCATCTACTGTTCTTAAGCCTGCTGATTTTGGGTGTGCAAATTATACCATTGGTTCTCTTGAGAGTTTGTACCTTGCCTTCTGCAAGTCTTGGGACTTGTCATAATCATTTGAGCCAATTCTTGTGACTTGTCATAATCATATGAGCCAATCACAAATGTTTATTCTCCTACTATTTTTTTTTTCTCTTCAGAAACCTAAAACAGTAGGATATTATCGGATGAGGAGATTCTTTTATAAAGAGCTGCTGTAGGTTTTTTCTTAGGAATGATGTTCCCTTCTCTTCAATATGCAAAATATGGTCTCTTTACATACTCCTCACCTTAAGACATCTGATTCAGGAAAGCAATACATAGACAATTGATTGACTGATTGACAGATTTATTGATTCAGGAAACCTCTGTGTTTCTAACTGTATATCACACATACAATACACCTCACCTACAAAAGCAATTATTCACTTTAAATGCTGTATAATATTGTATTTTGATATCTGCACTCCCTAGTATCTAAGCAATATTTCTCCAGGATTCACACTGTTTTTATTTTATCAGTCTCAGCCTGGGCTATGTTCCAACAGTTTTCCTTCAGGGTAGGTCTTTGTCGTTCTGAAAAAGCACATTTGTTTTACTTTCCCTGAAACCTAGGGATGTATGCTGTCATATTTTGATCTTCACTTTGATCACTGTGTTCTCTGGTACTTTTTTAGAAACATCTGAAGCCTGCACATTTATTATGGCATTTCAGATTGCTCTAGATCTTTTGGAGGGCAAGTTTTTGTCTGTCATTCCTGAGTCTTCTTATCTCTTAGACTTTCTGTTTATTGTTTCTCTTCTTATCTGCTGCTGTGTAGCAGGCAGCCCAAATCTAAAATGGGTTTAGCTGGAATGCGTTAGCCATACCAGCTACTCTCAGAAGCTCTTTCGAGATTTAAGAACCTCTCATGTAGCTTCAGTGTAAGGTTTCTGACTGTGGAAATATACAGGGGAGCATTCCTCTGGTGAGCAAACTCTTGGGGGGTAACTGGCACTCTGTTTCCCACCCTTAGAATGCCCTGCATTTTCTCTTAAGAACGTGTAAGATAACTAATACATGTGCTGTGTCTAACTGCTGGGCAATGCCACTAGAGTCTTATCCGCCTCAAACTTGATTTTAGGCACACAGCTCCTGGGAATAAAGGAACTCTCTTGTTAGACACCACAATGTTCCACTAAGCCTAAACCTGTCCACATAACAGAACTTAATACAATGGAATTTCTTGAGAGCTACACAAATCTCCTAACATCTCACATTGCAACTTAGTAATGTAACTGAGGGATCAGCTGCATAATGTTGCTGAGACTGATCCT
This sequence comes from Callospermophilus lateralis, assembly GCF_048772815.1. Classification (NCBI taxonomy): domain Eukaryota; kingdom Metazoa; phylum Chordata; class Mammalia; order Rodentia; family Sciuridae; genus Callospermophilus; species Callospermophilus lateralis. Next base: position 121,786 of record NW_027512584.1, on the reverse strand, counting down.
GCCTAGTAATACAGTGAACAATATGTACTAATGATGCCAATGACCTAAATAGTGATTGATATAAATAAAGCTTGGCAGCTTGGCCTCTCTGCCATCTTTCCTGCCTCTGCAACTTGTCTCAGTGTCTCCTTTTTATTTTCCTTAGGCTTTGGGGAATGTGTCACCCATTAATTACCTTTTTGTGCTAACTTATTTTGTCTTTTTGGTACTTATTATAGGATCTAGAGAAATTTTAAAAATTGCTATACTCATGACTTTTGTAGTTTAGATTTAATTTTAATCTTAATTTGTAATATTAAAATTGTGTATCTCTTTATCTCTTCTAAAAATCTAGTTTTTTAAATGTGTGTTTGTAAAAAGAAAATTTCATATTAATGAATTACATCATATAATAGTTGTACATTCTGCATTATATAATGCATAATATGCATCATTCATTATATATTTAACATACTACTAGATTAAATAGTCTTCAATAATTTCCAACAGAAAATGTATAAAATTTGTTTTTACTTTAATGACGTTTTTTAAAATTTCTTATTAGTTATAGATGGAATTTTTTTTTAATGTGGTGCTGAGAATCGAACCTGATGCCTCACACATGGGAGGCAAGCGCCCTATTACTGAGCCACAAGCCCAGCCCCTAATGCATATTTAATTAGTTCAATATTCTCCCTAATTAGACCATAAGGCAATTAATTTGAAGTAATATTTTATTTATTTTTATAATACAAGTGACTAAAAATAATAACATATAAATCAGTAAACAAAAGCAGCTAAGGGTCTTGGCTTTCAAGAAATATTTATTTTCATGGACTCCATTTTAAATGTAATGACAGAGCCAATCAATTGCACATAGGCTTACTGAGTAGCAGAATTAGAAGAGGTTTTCATGTGTAAAACATGAGATTACATTTCACACTAATGTGTCTCTATTTAACCTCTGCCTGAGTAAGCTAAACAGAAAATAGTTGCTACTTAAAGACAATCATTAAAAGTTTGCCCATATTCAGCTATAAAATCTTCTTTAATGCCAAGATTGAGATTTTCTTCTTAAAATTTTTACTCAAGTTTATCTTTTGTTTTGGAACCACTTAAAACAATCATTTAACTTTTTTTCACTGCAGAGAGAGTTAAAGAACATAAACAGTTTTATCACAACAAAATCATTCTCATTATCTTAAGTGTTTTGTAAAAATTTTATCATGCAACAGTCACAAAAGTTTATTCAGATAGATCTTTTCATTCTACAATTTTGAGGGAAAAAAAAAGAAGGGCACATATTCTACTATTAAAATCCAACCACCATGAATCTATTCTTTATGAAAAATAGCATTGAGTTTGTTCAAAATTAGATAATTAAAATTCTTCCTTAAGACCTTGTTTATTCTTTTTAGAGATACAGGATAGTAGAGTGTAAAGTGTATTGTGGCATATTATACATACATGGAGTATAACTTATTTTTGTTTGATCCCATTCAAGTGGTTGTACATGATTTGGAATTTCTCTGGTTGTGGACTCATATTTGAACAAGGGAAAAGTTACCAAGGTTCTCTTTAACAGATGAATGGTAAAGAAAATATGGTATACACGCACAAGGGAATATTATTCTTCCTTAATGTCTTGATACACATGCATTGGCAATGTTGTCTACCTTTATTTTCTTCTAAATTTGTCTTTAAAAATAATTTCTAGTGGAAGAAGTTGGGGGGAAGGGAAGGGAGAGAAAGAGAGAGAGAGAGAGAGAGAGAGAGAGAGAGAGAGAGAGAGAAGAGAGAGAGAGAAAGGAAGGGGAGGAAGAAAAAGGAAGACTTGCTGTGAAAAATGGTTTCCCTCATTACTGTTTGTAACTGTCTACACAATACAATGTGCAACTTTGAGTTTCCAAGTTCAAAATAAAATATTTTTGATGCACTTATGGTTCCATTCTAAGCACAGTAGGTGAATTGTAAATACCTACATTTACAATCTTAATCTTGTCATCTGTAAAACTGACTATCATAGAGTTGGAAAAAAAAGATAACTTTAACTTTTACAATCATTACTCTTGAGTCATTTTTTCATGAGTTAAAATAAAATTCTAATTTTTTATCTAATTAAATTGTACGTTACACTAACTAATAATAATTTGTATCTCATTAACGTATTTTGACCACAGATAATATACATTGCTTATATTACTAAAGGTTGATTCTCAAATTTACATGGCCCTTGCTCTTTTTATTTTGGATTTTTTTTTATACTTAGAGAACAGCAGTATTTATTACGATGCAGCAAATGTTGTCTGGCACAAGTATTCACACTTTACCTATGATTAATTCGTGTAACTCCCATAAAAACCTAATGCAAATACACATTGCAATTTCTCCTCTAGTGACAGTGCTGAGGTCATAGGGAGGTTAAGTGACATAATCAAAATGAAGAAGTTCGTGGATGGCAGTGCCTGGGTTTGAATCCAGGCAATTTGGCTCTAGACTCCATGCTCAATGATCAGTTCTCATGTAAGAATTCATTATTTTAAATATTCACAGTCCCTAAAAAGGCAGCTTACATTAAGTACCATTTGTTTAAGAACTCATGGCACATGACACCATCTATCATGACTATTGATTATACTACACTCACCTCGTGAACATATACAGTGTCTTCAGTGGCACATATTTATACACACATAAAAAAATCACTGTTTGTGCCCTGTCTAAATTTCAATTTATTAACTTTAGGGAGAAAGTGGCTTGACAGTCTGTAGTAAGACAATTCTGAGAGCTTATTTATGTATGTTTGTATAATATATGTGGGTGTGTGCATGTGTATGTGTATTAACATTATATATATATATATATATATATATATATATATATATATATATATATACACACATTTTTAAATCACCTAAAATCATCATGTTTCATACCCTTGCTTAGAATTCTTGAAAATAACATTTTAAAATTTTTTTATTCAGGATTTGTATTAAAATTATTTTAAGGGATAAAAACATAAAAATTGGACATATTTGTAGAATACTTTGTTATATTGTTATATACGTATGTACTACATAATGTTTAAATCAGATTAATCACAGCTATCTTTTCAAACATGTGTCATTTCTTTATTGTGAAAATTTTCCAAGCTCTTTCTTCTAGCTTTTCAGAGCACACAGTGCATTATAATTATCTGTAGTCACCACTACTGTGCAGTAGCACACTTTAGCTTCTTACTCCTATTCTGCCTTTGCCCTCCAAGGATAATCTGAACCTCAGCATCAGCAACATTGCATGCAACTTCTAAAAAATACAGACTTTGAAATCTCATCCCAGATCTATGAAATCCTTATTTTACCAAGATCCCAGACAATTCATATGTACTTTAAAATTTTAACAACTGCTTTAAAAGTGTTGAATGGATTCTAATATCTAGTAGCCTATATTCTTCTGTGTTGTACAGTGTGATAGCCTCTAGTCATAGTGGTGTTTACAGTTAAGTGTGAATTATTGAAAATGGAGCAACACTGAACATTCAGTTCTTCATTAATACCAGCATATTTGTGTTCATTAGTTCCTCATGTTGAACTAATGTGTTCATTAATTATTCACATGGAAATGGGTATAATCTAGATATCAATCATAGAGAATATCCCCATCACTGCTGAAAAAATGTATTAAAGGCAGTACTCTGGATCAAAGATGAACACTTTATTTCGTGAAAATCAAGAAATAAACATTATAGTTTTGTGGTCTATGTATAATCTCTGTTGATGCTCCTTCTCCCCCTTCTTCTATTTCTTCCTCTTTCTCTTTTTTCTCATTTTTTGAATAATCCCTTAATAAATGTGAAAGTACTTGCTAGATCGTGAATAACACCTGGGCCATAAGATGAACCTGGTCTACAAGTCATAGTTTATAGGTACCAAATATTTGTGATACCTTAGCAGATAAAATATGTGCTTGGGTAAGAATATGGAAAAAAAGTACAAAATATCATGTATGTCTCAAGAATATAGAAAATCGAATGATAAACTAAACTTGTAATTTGTTTCTTACTTGTGAGATTTTTAATTTAAAATTTTATATAAATAATTCTAATAAACCAGGGGTGATAAAAATATATTTTGAGTTCTACCCAATCCCAGAATAATCCTATAATCAAGCATAGCTGCACCAAGAAGGGAGTAGAGAGGATCACTCTAAATTGACAGCCACTAGACACCTGTCCATGGAGATACAGTATAGCTATATCAAGGTACAATAATGATTATATAAATTTGAAACAACTGTTCACTTTATTCCTTATCCTTCCTTACAAGGACTTCAGAATCTTATAAAATGTTATATATCCAATACTTGAAATATTTTTTTTTAAGAAAAGGTATGCTATTCTCCTGTGAGCATGTACATTCTGCCTCTTTCTATCATAGCTCCATAGTCCTAAAAAATCCATTTCATGGTTAATTCTTCTTGAGGTTACACTAAAGTATAGTGTTCACTAGGCAATGAACTAGATGTTTTAACATAACCTGTTTGCTTAAGTTTTGAAGATATACATAGCAGTTCCACCCTATTGAACCTCATAATTATATGTGTGTGCCTATCCATGCACTGGACTGTAGTGAGGATTCTTTGCATTCAAAATGTAGAGTCTCTTACTGAAACTAGCTTTCAGGGGTTAATCTAATCTCCTCTTTGAAATATTTTCTTTAAGAACGTCTTCTGCTCTACTAGAAGAGGTTTCTGCTGAAACTAAATACTCTGCTTTTCAATGTTCCTATACTTTTCTGATTCTTAAAATGAAAATAGCCCAGAATGAGTTGACATCTTGCAACATTAACATTAAGCAAACAATTGAAATTATTTAAAAAATTGTTTCCAAATTCTTGAAAACTTACACATTTAAAACAAAAGCACTTTTATGAGATGTGCATTATTTTAAAAATAAATATAATATTATTTAATGGTTAATACAAAATACATAAAGTTCAAATAGTGAAACAATAAAGCTTTTTATTTTATCATCTTGTTGACAATCTTTCAGAATAGTGGGGAATGGATAAGCTTTAATACTAAAAATACACTTTTCTATCTCCTTTGGATTCATCATCTCATTCAGGTATATTGTGTTCAAACTAATCCCTGCTATTAAAAACTGGCCATAATGTCTAAATAGGAATAGAATTTTACTGCATGTAGGAAAAACTCTTCTATCTCAGCCTCATTAAATTATTTGTCTCATTACGTAAATTGTAAATGTTTTAATAGTAGAGTTACTTGAAATACATAATGCTACAGACAAGTAATTATATTGTAAATTGTATTATAGCATGTTTGCTGTTTCAATTTTACTCCTTAGCCAGGAGGTATAAAATTTGTGGCTAAGTAGTCAAAGTGTAATCACTTTAATAAATGTGCCATACCTTGCATACATTTTCAAGCTTCTAGTCATTCTAAGAATTGTAACTATATTCCAAAAAATAATTTGACTTTTAAATATCAAAAGTTAATTGAATTTTAAGATTATAATATTTAAATAGAAAGGTAGTAACAGTTTGGAAGCATATGGGAGAACACACAGATGCAAGTTAAATAAACTAGTTTTTTAAAGAGAGAGAGAGAGAGAGAGAGAGAATTTTCACATTTATTTTTCAGTTATGGGTGGACACAACATCTTTGTTTTTGTATGTGGTGCTGAGGATCGAACCCAGGCCACAGGCATGCCAGGCGAGCGCGCTACCGCTTGAGCCACATCCCCAGCCCAACTAAACTATTTTCATGTTATACTTGTTTGCTTTAAAACATTCATTATCACCAAAGCACACTAAATATGGAAAATAATATTGTATGGATATATTATATATAAATATAAGTATATATAATATTAGTATGTATATTTACATGTATAGAAAGGAGAGCTCTTTGGTCAGAGAACATGAACAAAAATGAGATCGTACATGAAAATAACTACAAATACCTCTCAGAATAGATAGAGACACAGGGCAAAATCTATTGCACACCCTCATTGCTTGCTTGCTAACAAAGACATTATGCTTTGGCAATAAAGGAGTTCTACTTCCTGTAAGAGCAGCTCATTATTTGACAGAATAGTTATACTGTATAATTACAAAGATGGAAGCAAGGTGTTCAAAACAGCAATATTGCTGATAGAGATATATCACAGAATGTAAATAAAGAAATTATTGTGTTTATCACACTAAGAATTGCCTATTTTTTGTCTTCTCTACATTTCATTATTCCCACATGAGTGTGAACTGATAGCTGCATGTTTCAGAAGAAGCACACAACTGGGAAACAAATCCGGTTACAATTTTATCACAAAACCTATGATCTCAATGTGTCCAGGTAATCCCCATGAACTTCAGTGTTCTCATGTGAAGAAAAGAATTAACTTTGCAAGTCTGAGACTGCATTCTTAGGAAGGCTAGCTGCTCAAGCTGGCCCTTGGCTAATTTTGCCTGGGGATTTCATGGGCAAACGGTTTGTTATAGGACTATAAAACTTTCCTCAATGATAAGAATGGTTTACTGGGCTAAACGTATGGTTCATGCTGATCATTTATTTTCACTCTAGGAGTCTGGAATTGTGGTATGTGTTAGTCAGGATGTTGGATGTATTCTGACTCTGTATGTGTGTATTTGCCAGGACAGTTTTTAAGCATTTCCTTCCCCCTTCTCCTTCTGCACCACATTTGGGAAAAGACAATAAGAAAGCATGGATTTTCCTTTCACTTTTAGCATGCCAAAGGTTTGAATAATGCAACCCTTACCCCAGACTCATCCCAAACCATCATAAGAACCCCAAGACTTTTCTCCTTTCTAGGAACTGCTAGGGTGCCACCCTCCTGTCCTCCCCAGAAAAACTCTTATGTCAGTATAAATCTCTTTATATACACCCACCCCCTGTGTGTGTGTGTGTGTGTGTGTGTGTGTGTGTGTGTGTGTTTGGCGTCATCATTTTCTATATCCAATCCAATTTTAGGGCAGTAGTCCATTCTGCTCTTTAGGTTGACCACATGATAGGGAGTACCTACAACACTAGCCCAGCACTCACTTTAGAACTGATTCTTTAATGAACTTTTTTTATGGACATTTTACACCTGTCATGTGTTCTTGCTGAAGAACGATCTGTCATCCATAAATTCACTGGGAGACAGCTTTTAGAAGCTTGACCTTGTTCTTATATACTTTGCCCATAATATTTCCCTCTGTGAACATCAATATCTGCAATTTTACTAAAATAATCCCATAACTTCAATTAAAACACGTTTTGAGTGCTGTGAAACCTGAGGGTGTATAACAAGACCTAGGGTTGTCTTAGCGATATCTTTATAGCACATGGATATGATTTCAGTGGAATGAATTAGACTCAGAATTGTACATAGTCCTTCTCTTGCATGTCAAATGCACACTCTGGAGCCCATTGCTGAAACTGATTGTGACATCACATCTGTCTACCAAGGGATATTTCACAAGGAGGATCTATTGGTGTTTTTCCTTAGACTTTCCCAACAAGATCCATTTTGTTTATAAAAACACATTACAATTGTGAGAAACACCAACATATATTTGTCATCTCACTGTAAATACGTGTTCTTAAATATTTTTCTAATAAAAATAAATGTTAGAGAAAAAGTTAACAAGGACTTAGAGAAGTATTTCTGTATTCTTCTGAAAAAAACATTGAAATAAAAGCCCAAACACACCTTCAGAAGGCCTTTAAAAACACACAGTTTTTGCATTTGTGAAGATAATTATGAATGTGCTTTAGAAAAGTAAATTCATATGAGACTGATCTTGAAAAATGCACAACCTCCTGTTTCCATTTGCAACATTGTTTTCATTATGAAAGCAATATATGTTCATCTTATCCATGTAAATTTTAGAGAAAAAATCTTTTAAAAACAAAATGACAGGTTTATAGTCAATATTCTGGGATAACTTGGTCAGGATTTGAGTACATTCTGCATGTGCAAGCCTTCCTTTATTTTCTTCTTCCTCTCTATATGCAAATTAACTCATTAGTAATGATTGTTAAATACTAATCACTTAAAAAGTATGTTATGAACATTTCAAAGTTTTGTTTTCAAAACATGATTTTTTAATGATGTAATGTCATAGTTAATGCTGATAGTCTCTTTTATTATTCTGGAAAAAGTAGGTACAAACATTCAAAAGGTAAAGGCTATCAGAAATAATTTTATGCCAATGCATTTGACAGCTTTTGTGAAACTGATAATTTTTGAAAAATACAATGTAAAAAACAAAAAAGCAACAAACAATCTATAAATCTGATGTCTGTTAAATAATAAAATAAACTATAAAATATTCTACAGAAATAATCCCTAAATTTAAGCCCAAATGGTTTCCTTAGATTTTTCTAAATATTTATGAAAGGAATGAACTAATTGTGTGCAAAATTATACAGATAATGAAAAAAGAGCGTCCATAGATCAATTATTTTATTAGGCCACATAAACTTGATCACAGTAACAAATAAGTATATTTTTTAAAAAGAAAAAAATACATAAATATTGCTCTCTTGAACATAGACTTAATAGCCATTCACAAAATATTAGCAAAAGAAGTTAGAGTATAAAGACATGGATAAAGTCATTTAAGAAAGTGTCTTAATTAACAGAGTTGAAAAAAATATTTAGAATTCATAAAATACTCACTTTAATTTACATCATTATTTCCCCCCCAAAAATGTCAAGGGTCCTATGATTTCAATAGATACAGAAAGATCATTTTATAAATAATGAATGCATTTGTGATATTAACAGTTAGTAAACTAGAGAGGGTGACCTTTTGTCCAAATAAAGATTAATAGCATGTGACACCTATGATATATAATAATGAACTATGAACAGTTAACTGAAGTCTGATGAGAAAAGGAGGCCTGGAAATGTAAATGCTATAAAACATTTTACAGAAGCGGGTCACACCAAGCCTAAGGGCCAAAAAAATCCTACCAATGCACCAGACAGCAAGATCCAATGCAGGCCAATACAATTGACTGCAAGACAATACCAAGTACAAAACAATCTGTAAAAAATAAAAAGTATTTTCTTTGGAAAGGAAGAAGTAGTTGTTATTTTTTTTAAATGTCAACATGTACCCACCAGAATGGAATATATCAAAGAAAGGCAGAAGAAAATATAAGGGAGGACCTGAACTGCTTGATATAATCAGCTGTTGAAAGAGAAAATTGGTAAACTTTGTCAAAAATGACCTTATGTATACCTTATAACTATGCCTTGCCTTTCCAGTTAAATGCTTAAAAGAAATGTGTTGACACTTTTACAAGATGATGAGCACATGAAGGTGCTATTTATTTCTACTCCAAACTAGAGATTCTGTATGTGCTCATTAACTTTAGAATGGAGATTTTTTTATAACAAATATTAATTCGTTATTAGGGAGAACAAATTTTAAATGCAATAACAGTACATAAGAATCACAGAAACATAATTCATATTAAAAATGCAAAAAAAATCCAAAAATATTTTCTGTAGGAAAAAAAATCATACCAAAGAAAACTCAACTTTGACATTGGAAATCATTGTGGTAGTTGGGTTTATGGCAAGAAAGAAACAAACAGAAAGAGGACTTTAGGATGCTATTAAAATTTTGATTCTTGAATTAATAAGATCAGTCTTCCTGATTGAGATTTTTAGTGAAATTATTTTCTGTACATTTTTATCAAAGCAATGAGACTATGTATGCTAGTCCTTATTGTGGCCTCTTCTCTCCAAAATTCTTGATGAACATTGATTTCCCAATGTAATGATGTTGAGAGCTGATGATTGAGTCATTAAGAGTGATTGATGCTGCTAAATAAAAATTACAAGAAATCATGGCTTTGAACTAAATTTCTACACTGAGTCCCAAGAGGCCAGATGAAAAATCAGAAAGGCAGAATCATGCTGAAGTTCCATGTTGTCAAATCAAGACTCAGTTATATCTGACCTTCCAAGAAATGAGGATATTGAAATGTAACCAATTTCTTGAAGAGGCCAATAAAAAATGACAATGGTGTCCCACTATTTTAATCTTTACAGACTTTTACTTTCTTAATCCTTACACAATTTAACTGAAATAACATGACATTAAGCAATCATTTATTGTTGTGTTGACCCATCTTTTTATCTTCACTTTATAAGGAAAGTAACCTTAAAATGATCCATCTGCTTTTCATTCTTTGTTTGTGAACATTTTAACTCTTCTCTGTGACAAATACTACCTCTTCTACTCAGCTCATTGGAACACTTATTTTATTTTTCAACAAATAGTTTGGGACTGGGACTGTGGCTCAGTGGTAGCGCACTTGCCTAGCATGTGTGAGGCACTGGGTTTCATTCTCAGCACCGCATATAAATAAATAAAATAGAGGTCCACCAAATAATTTAAAAATATATATTAAAAAAAAACAAATAGTTCACTGATTCATGAATTGAAAATAAACTATATTGTAGTTTTGTTGTTGTTGCTTTCCTCCCATTGACAGTGCCTTTCTGGTGGCAGTGAGTTCTGGCTCTCATGGGTCAGGAGCCCTCACTGTGAGAGGGGGTTCTTATAAAAAAATGACCAGCTTCCCTAGCTTATGCTCTTGCTTCCTCTTTTTCCATATACTCTCTTTTGCAAGTGCCTGCTGCCCTCTGCCATGAGGATTTTAGCAGAAGCTAAACAGATGCCAGAATTATTATTTATTTGGAACTACACAACAATGAGCTAAATAAGCCTATTTGCTGTATAATTTATCCAGCTTTAAGTATTTTGTTATCATCAGAAAATGGACTTAGAAAGGTCTTTATTTAAAATTTTGATGAATATTTATTAAAAATAAAATTTTGTTGTGTACAAATCTCCTAATTTGATAGAAGAGACTTATTTTAAATTGATTATTATTGATCCAGATAAACACTAATATCTCCTGGAGTGAAACAGAGTTCAATAGTTTTAATTTTCATACATAAATAACTTGAGAAAATTTTTCTACCAAAAAAAGAAAGAAAGAAAGAAAGATAAATGGAAGAGGCAATGTTTTCTTTTCACAGTGGTGTCTGTCAAACCCTGGCTATTTCTTCTGATTTTTGACATCATCAATAAATATTTTTCATAATCTTTTCAGGTGGAAATGATTTTTATTTCTCATTCAATGTATTGAGAACAAAGAAATTGAACTGATTTTTTTTTATATTTTCCAATTGTTATCAGTTAAGTAATATATTTTGAAATGTTCATTTGTTTGTTATGATGAATCCTCTCCCAGGGCTTTAATATTTTTAATTTTAAATATGTGAGAGGAAAAAGAGAGTGGAAAATTATTAAAATGTAGGTGAGAAAATATTGGCAGAGGAATTCCTATAGTGATCAGCTTTAAGAGAGAGTGTCAAGGATGAGATTAAGAATATTAATTATTTTAAGACACTTTGTGGTCTCATGAACTTTGGAAAGGTTCATAATTCCCGACATAATCATACATCATTTTAAAGACTGCTGTACTGTTCTGACTTTCAAGTTGATGACTATCCATAAATCCAATGGTTAAACATTCTGTAGCAGTAAAGATTGTTCCATGAAAGAGGAGATTCACACCATAGGGGGCTGAAGAAGAGATAAAAGGGACAAGCAGTGGACTTTGTAGAGGAATGGAGAGTCAAGTGGGATAGAGTGTGAATATAGTGCTTGACTATTCTGCAGTGACAAGAGAGGGTTGGGCAAAGGGAGGGAAAAACACATTAAAACAATATAACTAACTACATTGAAAATATATTCAGTGACTGTCCATGGGACTTATTTTAAATAAAATTATTATTTCATTTTACCAAATCAAGAGAATAGTTTATATAAAAGTTGGAGAAAACAATTAAAATGGCAAATATGCTCATCTCAAGATTGCTTTCCATTATCACAAATCATTTGCATTCTTAATGTAGACATAATTTTAATTTTAGGTAATTACTTTAATTACTGTTTCTATAATGCATTTAGTAATTTCTATAATGCATTTGGTATTTCTATAATGCATTTATCTATTATATATATCTGTATATATATATATATATATATATATACATATATATATATATATAACAAATTGTTTATTATTCTATATATGGTTTAATATGAACAAATTCATTAATCTTTTCTTCCATTGTGATATACATCCTTCTTACATAAAGTAATAGTATTAATTTTTTGACATATTGCTTTCAAGTGTAAAAATAATACTTTATCTGCCATGATTAATTATTTTTTTCATGTTTTCTTTAACTAGACACTTAGCTTTATTTGGATAACATTTTAAAAGAATGTTTTAGAACTATTTTCTAAAACCAAAGAAGTTGTTTAAAAAGTTTATCCATGTTGCCATTCTTATTTTATAATTCTTCTCAAGGATTTTGAATATCATCATGGATATATAATACTTGATGACACTTTGTTGTGTAGACTAAATGTTTGTGTCTTCCCAACGTTTAGATATTGAAATTCTGACCTCATTATGATAGTGTTAGGAGGTAAGGCCTTTGGAAACATGTATGGAACCCCCAGGAAAGGGATTAGTATCCTTAAAAGATCCCCATCCTGCCTTCTTCTTCTTCTTCATGTTAGGAAACAGGAAGAAAATCACCATCACAATTCAGGAAAAGATACTGTCTGCTGAAGCCTTAACCTTAAACTTCCCATCATCCAGAACTGTGCCATGTAAATGTTATTTAAACCACCCCATCTACTGTATTGTGCACCTGGATTCATTGAGAGATTTATTTTTTTTGATATACACAAGCCCTTAAATAGTGTAAATAATGATACCATTGTTGCTTAGCTCAATCTTTCTTTGCATGGAGGCCATGCATATACAGGTTACTGAATAAATCCCCAACAATATGGCTCCTACTGTAAACTCCTAAGAATTTCTACATAGGAAATTCAGATATGGGGAGAGGTTTCTCTTTCACATTGGTTCTTGCTACTTTTTAGTGTGTTTTCCTCTATATTCTCTAAATTATTCTGTCTTTCTATTCTGGTAAACTAAGGTTACTTAAGGAAAATTTTACCTTTACTTTGCCTTGGTATAGGAGTTGCTATAATGTCTATTCCCTGTAATCTGAGAGAGATAAAATAGAGAAAAAAATAAGAACAAAACACACAAACAAAACAGAAAGGGGGATGTTTGCCCTTAGCTTTGGATATCAGCTTGCAGAGACACAATTTGAAGTGTTCCATTATGTAAAGGAATAGAAAAGAGATGATATTGTACTGTTTAACTATGAATAGTTTCCCCTAATTTGGAAATAATTGTCTTCTATCCAAACAGCAACAATTAGATCATTTTCTTGAAGAACTCTATTTATTTTCTTTTTCTTTCTTATTTACAGTCATGTTTCAGCCTTGACAGAGAAGAAACTTGTAGCAAAAGTCGAACAGTGATTTATTAAACAATTCACTAATAAAGGAAAATCTTCATTCCTTTATTAATGTTATTATTTGCTAAACAACAGGTATCAAATATTGTAGCTGAATTTGTTTGGCTGCCCAAATCAACCCTTTAAAAGTTAACTTTATACTTTGTGCTAACTTGCAAAATGAGATTCTAATGAAGCTATGCTTATTGTCTAAAATTGGTTTGCTAAATAATTGGCCACAGTAGGTTCAAGTTCAAACATAGGTCACTATGCGTTTAGCATTTTTCCATGATTACATACTTAAATATGAATATTAAGTTAAAATTGAAAACCTAGCCAACAAAAACAATACTAAATAACAAATAAATATGTAACCATTAGAAATAACAGTATAATGAAAAACAATAAGTAATTAAAGCTATTACCACTTACAAAACTTATATGTACTTAATTTTCAATACTATCTCTATGTTTATGTAAGTAAAAACTATAAGGCATGGAATTGGCCATCATAGAAGAAGATCAGGGTTGTCTCTCAGTAGTAGAGTGCTTGCTAACAGCTTACAAAAAATGGTGCAAATTAATGTTGAATTTTCTGAAAGTCTTCACTTTGATCTCACACTGTTTAGCTCTTAACTTACCAAAGCCCAGTAACTGTTTTAAGAGACAGATTTGTTCACTCATTCATGTGTCTTTATTTGTTTTTGTAAGTGTATAAACCCTAAGGTGTGGGGCACTAGTCTTGATCCTCAGCACCATATAAAAATAAATAAAGATATTGTGTCTATCTACAACTAAAAAATAACAATAGGGATACTCTGGATGTAGTGGCACACACCTGTAATCCTGTGACAATGGCTTGGGAGGCTGAGGTAGGAGGATCATGACTTCAAAGATAGCCTCAGCAATTTGGAGATGCCCTAAGCAATTTAGTGAGACCAAGTCTCAAAATAAAATAAAAACGTCTGGGGATGTGTTTCAGTGGTTAAGTGCCCTTGGGTTCAATCCTTGGTGCCATTAAAAACAAAAAAAAGAATAGACATGCATTATCGCATTATCATTTGGTTTGAACAAAAACAGAATTATTAATCATTTATTACTTTGTAATACATTTCTGAATATGCATTATTATTATTAGCTGCATATAATTTCTGCTTTAATCATAAATTGAAATGATTTTACATTTATCATAAAAAATACCACCCCCTACCCAATTATTTCTCTTTGTTAATTATCAGTTGTATATGTTCAAAATTTGAAACTAAGGCTAAAGTGTGCACAGTAATAATTTCAATACCACATCACACATTATTTTAGAATCTCACCTTGCAATTATTTAATAAACTAGGGGAATGTGCCTGTGTTGGTATTAAGTATTTAATCTGAGCCCAGACTATGTGAAGTATGTGGTAACATTATGATTTTTGTCCTATAGAAAAGATAGTCCCAGAGTATCTGGCTTAATTACCTGTAATAATTCACTACTTTACTGCCAACTTGGCCACATTACTTTAATATCCTTTATTAATATTTCTTTCACAACGACCATCAATGTATAGTTTTCCTAATTGCTCTTTGAATTGTCATGGTCATTTTACTGGTTCTATTATTAATGTGTAAATAAATGCTTGACACATTTTTCATGTCATACTTGTACAAGAGTCATGTTTTTTTATTTTATTTTAGAGAGAGGGAGAGAGAGAGAGAGAGAATTTTTTTGATATTTATATTTCAGTTTTCGGTGGACACAACATCTTTATTTATTTTTATGTGGTGCTGAGGATCGAACCCAGCGCCCTGCGCATGCCAGACGAGCGCCTTACCACTTGCTCCACATCCCCAGCCCCATGTTTTTGATTTTTAAAGATTATATTTTACT
Source organism: Callospermophilus lateralis (assembly GCF_048772815.1). Taxonomy (NCBI): domain Eukaryota; kingdom Metazoa; phylum Chordata; class Mammalia; order Rodentia; family Sciuridae; genus Callospermophilus; species Callospermophilus lateralis. Next base: position 106,490 of record NW_027512584.1, on the reverse strand, counting down.
AGTATAAGACCTGGTGATTCCTGCCTAATATTCCCTACATTGTATTACTGAGTTAATTTTTATATTCTGCATCCATAATTGGGGTTGATTAATCAAAGTGTCCATTGCAGGTTTTCAAAATGTGTAGCTTTTTGTGGTTGACCAAAAAAGAAAATAAAGAAAATTTTTTTAAGATCAGCTTTTATTCCCATATGATTTTACAGCTCACAAAAATAGTGCAAATTAATGTTGAATTTTCTGAAACTCTTCACTTTGATCTCACACTGTTTAGCTCTTAACTTACCAAAGCTCAATAACTGTTTTAAGAGACAGATCTGTTCACTCATTCATGTGTCTTTATTTCTTTTTTATAAGTGTACAAACCCTAAACCCATTTTTATCCTGTCCCTCTGGCTTAGTTCTTTATTCTCTCTAATTGGAAGTTCTTTCTTCCTCTCCTCTGTCCTAGCTTAGTTTGCAAAAGAATTCTGCATCAAACTGCATCTTCTTATACTTAAAATTCAACTTAGCTCATAAGAATTCAGCCGTGAGCTTCTCTTATCTGTTAGAAACCAAGCTACTTGTCCTCAATGATATCTATTGAGACCCTATACACATATTTAAGTAAAAGACAACAATAAATGAAAATTTTAAATTGAAGTAGTTCATCTCATTTATAAATCACAATAAACAGAGCATATTTCCTAAAGCTTTTTCTATTGAAAGAAGTGTAAACATGAGGGAAAAAAATATGCAGGTTTTACTTGGATTAAGGAGCCAGTGTCAGGAAATGATGTCATTTGCACTGTGAAATATTCATTACTGTTGATATAATAGTATGCTCTCTCCTTTATTGAGAAGATCACATTTCTATTGCATGAAGGCAGTTTTTTGACATTTCACAATAGAAAAAGAGTAATGTTCTGAAACAACCTTAATTGATGTGAGCACATGTTTTTTTTTTCATATATGCACTGGAAGTTCTGAGGTTTGACAACTGGCAGCAGGTGAATTGTTACACTTGGAAATCATTTGTCCATCACAACAAATATGTCTTGCAGACACTCCATGAATATAAACCAGAAGATCTTATTTCTTATCAATAAATAATACAAGAACATTGTGGGCTAACAGGAGCCTTTTTTTCTTCTGCAAATTACTATGTGGAAGTGTTTGCTCATTTAAGAACTAGTACAAAATTTGTGAAGACTTCTTCATGTTTTCACTTGCAAAGTAGATTGTACTTTCTGAAAATTCTTATAAGGTTAATTATTGAGAATATTATTTCTAATATATATTATCCTTTTCTATACTCTATCATATAAATTCTATCCTTTTCTTTATGTATATATATGTGTGTGTGTGTATATCATATTTTATATGTATATATGTATATATACATATATAAATTTAATAATATAAAATCAAACATATATACACATTATTCTTATCTCTTACAAAAAGTGAGGAAAATAGTTATTTTAGATATTTCTACTATATTCGCTCACATCATGTGATTTCAGAGAGTTTATTCTGAAAATGGGGATAGAATTAATTATTTTTAAATATTACATTCTTTGTATTCCAAAACAGTTACATTGCTATTTTATTTCAAGAAAATATATCATGTGGTGTTTGGTCAAGGGAGCAGAACCACTGAGGGAGATAAAAGGGATTTATTATGGCGATATGATATCATAATTATGAGACTGAGTTAAGCAGACTGCGTAAATCTGTTATCCAAGCATCTGGTGCATTTCCTGAAGTCAGCTGGGCTTGCTGTGAGAGAGCAAAGAGGAGCATGGAAAGGGGGTTTCCAGGCAAAATGTAATAGTGAGTTGGAACCCAGGGAAATGAACTGGAACTTGTGTTTTTCCCTAACAACTTCTATTCTCCAGCTCCAGCAATGCCAGCAACTTGCAGATTTGGTAGACTTTACCACAGAACTGCATATGAAGCATGCATAGCAGCTGAAGTTGAAAAACAAAAGGAACTGATGGAATAAAATTCAGCTGCTACACTAAGGAGATCAGCAGAATTTAGAGGAAATGGGACCTTTGAAGCCACAGTCCCCAAGAGAGTGAACCAGCTGAATTGTGACAATGTGCTCCAGCTGCAGCAGCACCTGAACTTCCTGTGCTTCACTCTTGCCTATAAAGAGTGTGCAAATTTCTCTTATAGCCTAACTAAGAAGCATGCCACCATGGCTTTCTGGTATCTATTTTTTCCCATTTTTTATTACCTTTATTCATCTATCATTTGGCCAGAATATGGCTGGATAATAATTTTCAGAAAATTAATACATACTTGTGCATCATTTCTCTTTAAATATTTGGATCCTTGAGCAGGTTGCTGTGATTGTTGTTGATGGCATCATTGTTTATGCTGCGGTTGTAATGTCATATTGTCATTGTTTTTGTTGTTGATTTTAGGAAAATCTAACTTCAGACTGGGCCTTATGATATCACTTTTTTTTCCCTTATAAAGATAGTTGTGGGCATTAAGTTGATATTTGATTCAAAATTTTCATTTGATATAGTTTGATGTTGTCTCTTTCCATTTTTACTGAAGTGAATTAGCCATTTTCAGAAGATTCATCTGTATTTCACATCATAATATTTTTATTCCCCTCAATAAATGAGAGTTTCCATATGTGCTAGAAGCTTATTCATTTAAAAAAAAAATATTAGGAGTCAATATTCAGTCCTATGCAGCTGTTACTTTTTTATAATTTTGTTTACAATTTTTAAGAAAATTTTAAATTTGTCATTATCTATTAAAGAAATATTTGGCATTTCAAAGTGTCTTTTACCAATATTATTATTTATGTAGCTTTTCTGGATGACTTTACACATTTCTGTTTTGGGCGATTGTTTAAATTTGTCTCTAAAATTTTTTAAAATCATTTGATATTTTCATTAATCTGATGACATGCTTACATAAATATTTATATAAATACTTTTACTCTGTCTTCCATTTTTTTCTCAATTCTTAAAAATGTTTTGTTCGGCACATAATATTTATACATATTTATGTGGTATGAGTGATATATTGATTCTGGTTACATTGGGAAATAACCAATTCAATTCACAGGGTCCAAACTTCTTTTATACATTTGTGTATTTGTGTACGTATGTATAGCTAAAGAACCCTGCATCTATTCTTAAAATTTTTCATTATACAAGATATTATGATTAACTATAATTGTGCTGCTATAAACCTACAGAATTATTCCTCCTACAGAGCTGGATATCTGTATCCTTTGGCCTACATCTCCTCACTTCCTTCTCCTCTCCACTCCTGGTACTACTACTTTCTGTATTTCCGTATATCACCTTTTAAAATCTTATATGTAAGTATATAATACAGTATTTTCCTTTAAGTGCCTTACTTATTCACCATGTGTAATGTCCTGCAGGTTAATCCATGTTGTCACAAATGACAGTGCTTCCTTCTGTTTAAAGGATGAAGAGCTTTCCATTGTTTCTATACCACACGTTTTTATCAATTAATCCTTTTGCATCAGATAGTTTCTGAGGAACCCATACAATATTTTCCATAATGGTGAAACATTTCTTACTCCTATCAATAGTATACAAGTGTTCTTTTTATCCTCACTGCCAAAAACATTTCCTTTTTGATAATAGCTACACCAACAGGGGTAGGGTGATATCTCATTGTGGTTTTGATGGACACTTCTCTGATGATTAGTGATGTTGGAGACCATTTCCTATAGCTGTTGGCCCCTTTCATGTATCCTTTGAAACAATGTCTTTTCGCTTCCTTTTCACAAGTTTTAATCAGGTTGTTTGTAATTGTATGATTTCCTTACCAGGTACTTGATTTATAGGAGTTTTCTCCCAGTTCAGACTGCTTTTTCATCTTGTTTATTGTTTCCTTGACTGTGCAAAGGTTTTACCTTTAACTAGTTCCACTTGTTTATTTTGCTTTGCTGTCTAAGTTTTGGATCATATATTTTTTTAAAGAAATCATTGCTAATGCTAAAAAATGAAATATTTCCCTCTGTTTTCTTTCAGGAGTTTTATGGTTTTACATCTCTATTTGAATCTTAGTAAATTATTCTGTATTGTTTGTTAAGGGTCAATTTTCATTGCTTTGTCTATGGATAGACATTTTCTCCAGCATTGTTTTTCAAAAAGACTATGTTTGTGTGTGTGTGTGTGTGTGTGTGTGTGTGTGTGTGTGTGTGTGTGTCTTATGGAGAATATGTTAAAAGCTACTTTACAATATATATGATTTTATTTATTGCATTTATCTCTAAGTTCTGTGTTCTACTTCATTGCTGTATGTGTCTTTTGATTCCACTACCACATTCTTTCAATTAACATAGCTTTGTAATACAGTTTGAAATCAGCAATGTGATAGCTTTGCCTTTCTATCTCAAGACTGTTTGACTATTAAAATTTATTATACTCCCTTTTAAATTTAGAATTTTTCTCTATTTTTTTTTATTTCTGAGAAAAAATCCAAGAGAATTTTATTACTTAGATCATATTGGATGGCAGAGAAATTTTAATGATACTAAATTTTACAATGCACAAATAATATCTTTCCATTCATTTTTGTCTTTTTAATTTCTTTTATTAGTGTTTTATCATTTCTAGTGTTAGGCTCTTTCACTTATTTGTTAAATTTATTGCTAAGTATATTATTATTATCGATGCTCTCATAAATGTATTTTTTAAAAATTTCTATTTGAAAAATCACTATTTGCATAAAGAAATGTAATTACTTTTTGCCTTTTTATTTTTAATATGATATTTCACAGAATTCATGAGCATATAAACAAAATTCCATAACAAAACATTAATAAGTACTATCCAATACTATATCAAATTAATGGCATAGTAAAACCTAGTTTTACTTATTCTGAAAAAGCAAGTCTGGTTCAATAATTGAAAACCAATTAAATTTATACCATCACACCCTGAGTCTAGAGAAGAAAAAACATGATTATATCAATCGTTGCAGAAAAGAATTTGAAACAAATATTATGTATTCATGAAATAAAATCTTAACAAGAAGTAGAAGGGAATATACTTGACTAGAAAGTAATCTACAAAAAGTTAATTGCTAACAGTGGCTAATGATGAATGGCTGCAGACAGAAAGAAGACAAGGGTGACTACTCTTAGCACCATTATGCAATATGGTACTGAAGTGCTACCAGGAAATGTACGGAGAGAGGAAAAAAGAGAAAGGGAGGGAGAAGAAAGGCAAAAATATCCACTGTGAAGGAAAAAAATCTCTAAGAAGTAGCACAGAATTTTGATAGGCAATTTAAACAAGGAAAGTAAAGCAAGGACAATTAATAGCTACTCAGAGCGGCATACATGGAATAAAATGCACACACACACACACACACACACACACACACACACTGAACTGCTAGTGTAGTTGAGGGTTAGAGCAGTTGTCTAGGCCTATGTTCAATCTTCAGGACACTTATATACATATGTACATCTATATTCACATGCAGGCATACATATGTATATTCCCAATTTGTGTTTTTATGAAAATGACTGTTTTCTTGAAATTAAGAAATATATCACTAACCTTTGTTACATTGTCAATGATAAGAAAATACTGTATGCTTATTTTAATAGATACAGAAAATTAACTTTGTAAAAGCCAATACCTTTTACAGAAAATTAGTAGCAAAAATTAAAAATGACTAGCTTTCTTGAACAAATGAAAGTATTTACAAAAAAAAAAAAACTAAGCTAATATATTGAAAGCTTTACTCCAGAGACTGGGAACAAAAATGGATTTTCTATATAATTACTTGACTGAACCTTTTTAACAGCAATTGTAGCTAACTTATTAATGTGTGAAAACATACGTTCTTCGAAAACAAGAGGAAAAAAAGGCTGTCATATTTTTAGCTAATATGATTTCATAACAAGAAAAAAAGAATATTTTACATGGAATCATTAATAAGACAATTCAGAAAGTTATTGAAAACAAATTCAAGATAAAAACAATTGTGTAATAATTAGGAAGACCTAGCAATTCACTTCTGAATATATACCCAAAAGTTGAAGATAAGATCTTGAATACATTGTGTATAGCAATGGTCATAGCAGCATCATTTGCAATAGTGAAAAATAGAAGCAACATAGGTGTGTTTGAATGAAGAGGATGACTGGATAAACAAAAGGTGATATTTACATAAAATGAAATATTATTCATCATTTAGCAAGAACAAACTTTCATCACTTGATATAGCATGAATGAACATCATGGGTGTCATACTAAGTAAAATAATCTAGTCACACAAAGACAAACATTTAATGATTGCATTTATATGAGTTTTGCAAGGCAGTCAAATTGAAAAAGGCAGGAAGTAGAATGGTGATTCTCAAGCACAAGAGAAATGGGGCATGCGGTGTGGAGTTGTTAATAGGTATAGATTCAGTTTCTCAAAATGAAGACAGTTCTGGATATTGCAATTGAAACAATATGAATGTAGTTAACACTATTAAACTGTTTGCTTAAAAGTGGCTATGAAGTAAAAAGTCATGCTCTTTTTATTTTAACAAATTTTAAAAATCAGGGGATTTTTTATAAACCAGGGGTGAACATACACCTTTTTAGGAAGATACGTTTTTTTTTTTTAAGTCATAGTTCCTCAAATCTCCTAGGAATACCTTTCAGAAAGTCACTCAGTGTGGTATCTCCTAAATTTATACAAGTTGAATCCTTAGGTAAAGCTTTTTATATATTTTTTTTCAGAATTATCAATTTTCTATGAATAAATCTAACAAAAAACATGTAACACCATATATATGTATATAAACTATAAATTTCATCATATTAAGAAAAATCTAAATATGTGATGATTGAAGTCTTTTTTATATCATGTATTGAAAAACTAAATTTATGAATTTTCTCCAAATTGATGTACAGATAAGCACAATTCATAACTTTTCTGTGTATGTGTATATTAACTGATACTGCTTTTAATAGTGTAAATAGAAATTTGAGTTAGAATGGTTAAGAAGAAAATAATATGACAAAGTCACCCTTTCAGATACTAAAACATATCATTTACCTATATCACTTAGAAAAAATTTAGTGCCTGTTCTGAGATATAAAAGAAAAGTCCTAAAGAAGAATAATGAACCATCAAAAGATCAGTACACAGAGGGACATCGCTATGTAGGAGAAACTATATATTGACCTAGAAAAGGCTGACTTCTGTAACTGAGTAATGTAAGGAATATATAAATATATTTCAATACTGGGCATTGACTTCAGGGGTGCTGTACCCCTGAGCTGCATCTTCAGCCCTTTTTGTTTTCTGTTTTGAGACAGGTCTTGCAAAATTATTGATATTGGCCTTGAATTTTACTATCCTCCTGCCTCAGCCTCTCAAGTCTGTGAGACTAAATTCATACACCACAGTGCCTGGCTGAGTACAATTTTAATAATAGGATATTGCCCTATACAGTTATCTCAATGTATTAGAGTAGTAAAATGAGATCGGGGAATTGGGATAGGGAAGATTAAGGGAGGAACTTGGAAGTGAAATTGAGTAATATGGTTGTTCTTAAATGCCACAGTGAAAACCATTTTTCTGCAAAATTACTATTATCAATAAAAAGTTGCACTATTACTGTATAAAAATTGATTTTCCTTGATTTTTCAGAATTGATAATTTTTCTTTTTGGAGGACCAGAAAGAAATCAGATTATTTCACAGTCAATTAGGTTGGTCTTACGAAATTATCATAAATAGGACTTCATAGATGTAGGAATATAAATTGTTGGTAGAAAGAAAATAATGAAAACATTCTATAAGTTAAGAAAAAGAAAAAGAAGAAATGAAAAAAATAATAAAAAACAACTGCAATTACCACAAATCACAAATGTTAAGTTTTAATCTTTATAAACTTTTTTGCTTACTCCAAAATTACCTTTGAATCTAACATAACCCTTAATGGAGCATATATATTTTAATCCCATTGTGTTAGTTCTCCTCTTCAGATTTTTCCCTTTCTTGAGTGCTTGCTTTCTTGTCTTCCTTACAAAACTAATGTACATGCTGTAAGCACAAAACTTGACATGCTAGGCACTCTATCACTGAGCTCCATTCCCTATCCCACAAAGCAACATTTTTTCCCCTAGTGTCATAAATAACAATTATATTAAATAATAGTTTTCATGTTGGAATATTCATATTTGTTGTATAATATAATTTCATTCCCTAATGTATTTCATCACCCCTCTTCCCACCCTAGACTACCTAATAATTTTCCTTCTGCTTTCATGACATTCTTTTTCATTGATATTTTTCCCCTGTAGCTTCCTCTTATGAGAGAAAATTTTCAATAATTGTCTGTCTCATTACACTTAACATGGTACTGACTGGGCCAACATTCTTCTAGAGATGATATAATTTTGTTCTTTATGACCCAACAAAACTCCATTATGCATATTTGTAATGTTTTCTTTATCTATACATTGATGGACAGCTGGGTTGATTCCATAACTTCACAACTGTGAATTGTGCTCCAATATACATGGGCATGCATGTATCATTAAAATATGCTGACTTTAGTCATTTTGTAAAAATACATAGGATAACATAGTTGAGACATATGGTTGCCCTATTTTTAAAACTTTTTTTGAAGATTCTCCTTGTTAATTTTCATCATAGCTTTTCTAATTTACATTCCTACCAACAGTGAATATTATGGTTTAGATATTAGATGGCTCCAAAAACTCCATGTGACACAATGCAAGAAAATTTAAATGTGAAATGATTGGGTTATGAGAGTTTTAACCTGATCAGTGCATTAGTCCCCCGATAAGGATTGACTGGATGGCAACTGTAGACAGCTAGGATGTGGCTGGGGGAGGTCGGTTACTGGGCATGTACCTTTGAGATATATTTTTTATCCCTGGAATTTGGAGCTGTCTTCCTCTGCTACCTGGTTCTATTTTTGAGCTACTTTTCTCCCTCACATTTTTCTTCCATGTTATTCTGCTGATCCTTGGGCCCAAAGCAGTGGACTGAGACCTCTGAAACTGAGCACCAAGTAAACTTTTCATTGTCTAAAATCACTCTTGTCAGGTCTTTTGGTCACAGTGTTGAAAAAGCTGACTAAAACAGTGCATAAGGGAAGATCATATCTCTCATTTATTACTACAAGTACAATTTAGAGAAAAACTAAAATGTTAACAAATTATAATTATGTCATCTGATCCAAGTTAAAAAAAATTCCATTGTTACCTGTGATATCAATGTGCATATCTTAATATTGCTTGCAAGGCACTAGTTTCCTCGGATATACATAACAAAATGTCACAGACGTGGTGACATGAACCAGAAAAAGAATTACCTCACAGATGTGGAGGCTGTAAATGCCAGTTAAAAGCACCAGCATTCTTCTAAAGTCCTTCTTCTTGACTCAGAGATGCATGTCTCCATGACCTCCTATGCCCTTACTTTTGTACCCTGGAAACCTACTAAATTAGGAAACCAACCTGATGAACTAATTTTAACCCAATTAGTTTTTCAAAGGCCCTGTCTGCACACATACTCATATTCCGAGGCACTGGGTTAGAGATTCAGCATATGAATATTTTAGGGGAAAAAATTCTGTACACAAAATATGATTATTTTAAGTTCAAATTCACTTCAGTATTTTCAAAGTTTTAAACCCCATATCTTATTATAGCCTTTCCCTTTCCATCAGCATAGTTTGATATTTAAATTTAAAGATTATAAAATTTTGTATAATAAACAAAAATAATAATAATTTTTATATATAAACAAAAATAATAATTATTAAAATCTTTTGCTCATTGGTTTACTCAATATAATCTGGACTGCCAAGAAAAGTTTTAATATCATAGCAAAATGGAAAATTCGATAAAGCTGTTTAACAATCTACATACTCTTTGTAGTACCATTTACCCCGTCTCCTTTTAATATCTGGTTTCTTCTCAACTATGCTATTTCCTAACAGTGAATTTGGCCAGATGTTACATTTTTCTCTGATCTGTAAGAATCCCTAACAATTTGTCAATTTATTCCTGCAATTATCACTGGAATTCTAGTCACTTCTAGAGAAATAAGGAAACAGATATAAAAAAATGGCCAAGTTTCATGGCAAAAAATTAACTCGTAAATAAAACTTAGAAATAAATAGATACAATGTGGGGAATTTCGAATTTAAATAAATATTATTTAAAATAGTTCAGTAAACTTTAAAGATAGAGATTTTCTAGGAAATTTTTCAAATATGAATATAAATTGCTAGTAGAAATTTACTGTGTGTAGAAATGTAGAAATCTTTCAAGGGAGGTAGAATAAAAATAAATAAATAAATGCCAGGAGATAAAAACTTGTCCAGGTTTTTTCAAGGACTATATTAATAAGAGTAATGCAAGTGAAATATTTAATTATATGAGGAAATTTTGTCATAGTGATAGAAGAAAGCTTTTTAAATTTTGATAAGGACTTCAGATTTATTTTACTAACAGAAGAATTTTTTTAAAAATAATATAATACAACATGTTCTTGTGGTATTTTATATGGTCAACAATAGAAGGAATAGTGAAAGATGTGATTTATTTCTCTCACTATAGGGAATACAGACAACTGAAGAAGCCAAATCCATAAGTGGATGTAAAATAGAATCCAGCCTGAATGACATAAGTTAGATGAGAGCTGAGCTGTTGTGTTTTTTCTCCGTGGATAAATAGGGGATAGAAGCAAAAGATGGTTCACCAAGTAAGCAATAAATATTAAACTTTATTAAGATCATTCTCCCTAAAGAGAAATGAAATTATGCCATTTGCTGGAAAATGGATTAAATGAAAGACTATTATGTTAAGTGAAATAAGACAAATTCAAAAGGTCATGTATCTTCTCTTATGTGCAGAATCTAGAGAGAATAAAAAGGAAAAGAAAGGTGGAGGTAGATCTCAGGAAATGAAAGGGAGATTTGTAGAGGAAAGAGATCAAAATTGGAAGATGAGGAGGGAGTGTGAAAAAAAGGATCACTCCCTCTCATGGGCCTATGAGGCACTCTTTCTTTCTCTCAGTATTCCTCCCCCTACAAAATTTTTCTTGGTGTCAGATTGTGTTGGAATGGCCACAGCCATTTGTGCCTCTGTATAAGGTATGGTTTGCAAAATGACATATGGAGTTTGGCTTTAGTATGATAAGTCTATGTGGTTCACATCCTCTTCTGATTTCCAGCTATACTTCTCTGCACTGTACTGATCTAGATCCAGAAAGGATTTTTCTCAGTAAATGTGTTATAGAGTCATGGGTACCCTCTGTAACATTGAAAGGTATTCTACACACGGTGTATGCTAGGAACACACATTGAGTTGCTTTGGAAAAAATAACAGAAATGTTGCGTGTTGAGCTATTGGAATGATAAAAACCTAAGTATATATATGAGAGAAATGACAGTGATATAGTTCACAAGAGTGATGTGGCATTGAATTTTTATTATCATTATTATTAATAGAGAAATTCAAGTTTAATAAGAAATTGGTGTTATTCCCTTAGAGTGTAGAAGAAAGGAAACAGATGTTAGAGATCTATTGAAATATGTGAATATTTCAACAAATGATTTAATTTAATAAATTATATATACCTTTATTATAGGACAGTCTCTATTGTGTCATTATCCTTTTGTAGATAAACCTATTAGAAAAATATAGTTATACCCAGTTCTTACCTTTGGAAAACCAAAAAAGAAAATCAGTGCTTGTGGATACTTAATTGATCCTTCTAGAAGTCCCTCCAAACTCATCAGAGTTATATAATATAGCATGAAAACACATCATAAGAAGCAGAATGAGGTATCCCTTCTCTGATCTCAATAAATTATAATATTATTGCTTCTTGAGTACTACTTGGGGCAATAAAAATGAAAAAAAATAAGTAGCCAGGCGCTATGGATCACTATATGTGCAATCACATGAAGCTTTTTGGTTCTTTCCCCTTACTGATGGATTACTCCTTGGAGCCCATAAATTAGGCAAACTGCCATCAATATATTTTATAAAAGGCAACATTAATGAAAATATTTTTTTGTTTTGGACAGAGAAGTGGTTCTATACTTTGGTAATGCAGAGTGATGTAGGAAGAAATATGACCCAGACTTATGAACTTGCATATTTAGTTAGTAAGTATTTACGTCGTTTTGCCCAAGTAGTTAATCTTTGTAAGCCTTAGTTTACTAATCTGTGTAGTAACTTATCCAGATTTATATTAGCTAGATTTATTTATAGTTGAAAAGCTTATGATTCGATAAACATACTAGGACTTAATTATTAGGGTTTCTAAATGGGATTTCAGTAAACTGAATGATTTTGTTTGTTTGTCTTATGTACCAAGAATTGAACCCAGGGGCATTCAATCACTGAGCCACATATTTAGACCCGTCCCTTTTTAATTTATTTATTTATTTTAAATTTTAAGACAGTCTCTTCCTAAGTTGCTTAGGGCCTTGCTAAGTTGCTGAGGCTGGCTTTGAACTTGCAATCCTCCTGCTTAGCTTCCTGAGTGACTGGGATTACATACTGTCATTAAGGACCTTACTTGTCCTCATTTGAGTACAATGGAATGTTCTGTACAATCGAACATAACCCTTCACCTAGAACTGAAGTAGAAAGTTGAAAGTGTCACATAGGAAGATGGAAACCACTTCCCAAGTGAGTTAAATAAGATTCCCAGTTCCATCTACTGCAGGACTCAGAGCAACAATCATTCACATAGGGATCCAGCAATGAATAAATGTGAAAATCTGGTTTTATGTGATGTTTGAAAATCAACAAATGCCTTTCAATTAAGATATTTCAACATGTTTTGAAATCTCATGATAAATTAATAATCTCAGGAATAGTGTCATACCATTCATTGCAGACATACATTTCAGCAAAACAATATAACTAGTGAAAATTATAAGTACAATTTACAGACCTCTGGAAATTAAAAAGGAGTATAATAAATGCAGAAATTTGTCTTTGAGTAAGTAAATGATCTTTTTTTTTAATAAGTCTACAGTGTTTGAGCCATAACTACCTTCTTATACCATAAGCTCCACACAAAAAGTCTTCATTTTTCAGATACAGCTAAGAACACAAGGCTTCCTATTCATTGCTGAACCAGCCAGTGACTAAAGTATCTTTCCAGAAAAAACAGATAAACCCCTGTGACCAGCTGTTTTCATCCATACTACTTTAAATCTCAGAAGTTTTAATTCCGAAAAGAACAACTAAGAAGCTTGAGATTCTGTTTGTCCATCTAGCCCAACATGCAGGGTGGAAGCTCCATCTCAGGAATGGCAGACAACGTGTATGGGATCCAAACAGACTTCACTGCACTTTGATAGTGGGGTTGCAGTTAGATGCTCACAAAGAAAAGTGCAGAAGACCATAGACTCCTCTATTTTGGGGTACCCCCCACACACAGAAAAATTATCATTGCAAGAGAAGAAGCCTACTATAACTGTGCCCCCAATTTGGAGAAAAGGCAGAGTATTTGTCCAGAGGGAAGCCTCTGAAACTATTCCCAACTTCACCCCCAAAATACTGTCTTTATTTAAAACAGAGATTGCGGAAGATTAATTCTGAAGCCCCTTTAGAATATAAGAAAGTTAGAGCAGGATGGTTAACTTCAAGAAGTAACAAGCTAAATTTCATGTAACACATGTATCAGAGAAAGTCAGGTGAAAGATTTCTATAAAAAAATGTGTTAGATCAGAATAAATCTCAAAGATTAGGCAGAAACAATAGCCATGAAGAGGTGCCTAAATTTAATTTGATTGGACTATGGAACAATTCATACCTGAAGGAATTAACAAAATAATTGATGAATCCAGTAGAAATTAGTAGAGGATAATTCAATACACACAGAAAGCAAAGAGCATTAAAAAGGTAATTAGATTTTTTAAGGGATTTATCCACTAGAGAATCAAAACAAGATCCTTCTCTGTGCTTTGCACTAGAGACATACTTTAAATAAAAAATAGCAGTAGGGACTGGGGATGTGGCTTGATGGCAGATCACCTGCTATGTTAGTCAGCTTTTCATTACTGTGACCAAAATACCCAACAAGAACATCTAGAGGAGGAAAAGTTTATTTAGAGCTCATGGTTCCAGAGATCTCCCTCCATAGATGGCCAACTTCTTCGGTCTAGGCCCAAGGTAGGGCATCATGGTGGGGTCAGGATGCAGAGAGAGGGTGAGGAAGGGGCCACAGGGAAGTTGAACCCTTCCAGGGCTAAACTTCAGTGATCCACCTCCACCAGTCATGCCCCAGGTGCCTGCACTTATGACCCAGTCTGTTCAAACTAAGAAGGATGGACTAGGTTGACTAGGCTATAGCTCTCATGATCTAACCATTTTACTTCTGAATGTTCCTTCATTATTCAGAACTTTTGAGGGGGATACATCATATCCAAACCATAACACTTGTTTACCATTTATAATACCCTCGATTTCATGCATAGATTTAAAAAAGTTGAGTATAATAGAAAAAGATTTAATATGCAAAGAACATTATGGAAGGGCCAATAATATGATTTAGTTTTAGAATACTTGTCTAAACAGACCCTGGTTTCAATCTCTAGCACCATAATAAAATTAAAAAGGAAGATTGAGTGAAGATAACTATTTATTTAAAAAGTACTGAATTTAAGTTTAAAATTTCACTGGGGATGGACTATTATTGGCCATAAAATGAATTAAATACCAGTTTATGCTACAATATAGATTAATCTTGAAAATAATATGCTAAGTATACGAAATTAATCCCAGTTCTGCAGGCAGCTAGCTTAAATCACAGTCCAGGTAAGTTCTGCAGGCAGCTAGCCTAAGCTGTAGCAGCAGAAACAGCAACAGCTTTGAAGTCTCTTCCGTTTCCCAGCCGAAGTTTCATCCAGTTCTCAACAACACTGTAAATTCTTCCACCTTTGTTTTCACCGGCACTGGGATGAAGGCAGGAACTCCGGAAGGCTAAAGAAAATCCTGTCAACCAATTTGGAAAGCAGTATGGAGATTCCTGGGAAAGCTGGGAATGGAACCACCATTTGACCCAGCTATTGCCCTTCTCAGACTATTCCCTGAAGACCTTAAAAGAGCATACTACAGGGATACTGCCACATCGATGTTCATAGCAGCACAATTCACAATAGCTAGACTGTGGAACCAACCCAGATGCCCTTCTATAGATGAATGGATAAAAAAAATGTGGCATTTATACACCATGGAATATTATGTAGAACTAAAAAAATGACAAAATCATGGAATTTGCAGGGAAATGGATGGCACTAGAGCAGATTATGCTTAGTGAAGCTAGCCAATCCCTAAAAAACAAATACCAAATGTCTTCTTTGATATAATGAGAGCAACTAAGAACAGAGCAGGGAGGAAGAGCAGGAAGAAAAGATTAACATTAAACAGAAACATGAGGTGGGAGGGAAAGGGAAAGAAAAGGGAAATTGGATGGAAATGGAGGGAGACCCTCATTGTTATACAAAATTACATATAAGAGGTTGTAAGGGGAATGGGAAAATAAACAAGGAGATAAATGAATTACAGTAGATGGGGTAGAGAGAGAAGATGGGAGGGGAGGGGAGGGGGGATATTAGAGTATAGGAAAGGTAGCAGAATACAACAGTTACTAATAGGGCATTATGTAAAAATGTGGATGTGTAACCAATGTGATTCTGCAATCTGTATTTGGGGTAAAAATGGGAGTTCATAACCCACTTGAATCTAATGTATGAAATATGATATGTCAAGAGCTTTTTAATGTTTTGAACAACCAATAAAAAAAAGAAAAGAAAATCCTGTAGTATTCCAGCAGGCACCAAGAAAGCAACCTTCTAAACAATTTAGTACATTATCTCATTTTTTTTTTACATTTGAAATAAGTCTTAATGGTGCTCATTACTCATTAGCTTCCAGGTGTGGGAGAACCATTGTAGTTACTGGCCTTGGAAATGATTAAACTTCAGGGATGTGGGCCCTCTTCTGCCTGTAGCTTCCCTGGGCAGCCCCAGATGGCCCGGGGGAGAGTCCTGAACTCAAACTGCTTCCGGGCACAGGGAGCAAAAGCTTGCAAGATTGTGCCTCCAGGTCAGGTCTAGATTTGGGCTCTCTCAGTGGCGTCCAGTTCCCCCAAACAGGGGGGCGGGGAAGAGCCGGCTGCACCACTTGGAAAATCCTTGTTGCCCTATGACCGGCTCCTGCATGTGGCAGCCGCCATTGAGCCGATTTATGCACCATCTGGTATTGAAAAGTATTTAGTAATAGCCTTTTGCTGTAACTTTTTTCCTGATAATCCTTCTTCTTCTGAACTTTCTTTTTCTTTCTGACTAGAGTTCCTGGGCTTTTATCAACACATGCCCTAATTGCTCTTGGTTCCACTGGGGTGTTCTCTTTCTTTAGTAATTTACTTCTCACCCCTTCCATATTTTCATCACAAAGACAATACAATACATGGAGACAAAACAAGACACAAACATACTTTATCAATCTTCTCCATTTTCTCAAAATGGCCATTTTTCCTCTTACCCTATCTGCCTAGGAACAAGTAGATTGTTTCCGTCCTATCTATGGATGGGCAGCTTTTTTTCTTTTTTCTGTCACTTACCCCTGAGTGTCCCGGGGCTCTCCATATGGGCCACCATCTGTCCAGTCTGGCTGCAGCAAAATAAGCGGGGGGTGACGGGTGACGAACAACTTGTGTAGATTGATACAGCGGGAATAGAAGCCATTTATTGAAGGACAGGAGGGGTATTTATACATTCCACACAGCTTATCTACTTAGCATAAAATAGATACAGCAGTCAACCAATAAGAAATCTCCACACATAATGGCTCACTTTTGTTACTTCACAAACCCCTCCCTCTGGCATTTTGCCAGGCACCATCCTTACTTGTTTACAGACTCTAACACCTTGGGTCCACAGCTATCTATGGATGGAGACTTCTGAAACTGTAAGCCCAAATTGCAAATTTTCCTCCTTTAAGGTGTTCTTTGTTAGGTGTTTTATTCATAGCAACTTAAAAATTAATGATAATAGAGTATAATACAATTAAATAATTCTTATTTCTTTGCTTATAGAATTTCTATTTTAATAATAATTGAAGAATTCACCTAGAAGTAAAATTAATTCACCTAATCAGGTACTATTTTTGAAATATATTCAATATGCTGATAAGAAATAGGAGGTATTTCAGAGAGCCAAATAAAAATACTACTTTTAAAATAATTAGACAGCATACTATACAACAGAAGTGCTATTGAGTTTTCATATTTTATCAAATATCATATGCTTAAGGGTAAATATTTAGTTAGCTTCATATATTTTTCTTGCCTCAACAGGACAATACTAAGTTAAATGGCTTTCTATTTTTAACTGCATTGATGTCATTCTTGTCCTGATTTGTGGTAAGATTCACACAGCTTTACCCACAATCTCCATTACACCATAGATACATGGGCAGTGAAAAAGATAAATTACACAATGTATTGGTATTATTATTAATGTAGTGTAACCTGCATGGAAGTTCTTTGAAACCCCTCCTATCCTCCTAAAGAGTTTTGGGAACACCTCCCCTGAGTTTCAGTGGACCAAACTTTGAGACTTACTGGTCTAAATCACAGCCCATAACAAAAGAAAGAGATCATTGTAAAATGCTAAAATAGCATTAATTAACACAGGAAACTATTCTATATGGGAGAACTTAAGAGAGTGTTGGAGAACCCAGTACTTCTCTCTGTTTGTTGTTGTTGTTGTTGTTGTTGTTTGTTTGTTTGTTTGTTTTTTTAGGAGTCCAGAGCTATGCTCGATGTATCAAAATGCATATTGGAAGGTGAAAGGAGGGAAAATAAAAATATATCTTGGGAGAAAAAGTTAGACAGAAGTAAACAAAATAATTGTCTATGACTCAACCACTTCCTTAATCATGGGTAAAATAAATTTATTGCATTGTCACAATCATTTCAATAGGTACTATACCACTTCAAGTATTTGTATGGTATAAGCTACCTCTGCAAACATGAACTGCTAAGCTATAAAATATGTAGATGGCAGCATTTTAATATATTTATAATAATCAAAGGAAGTTATAAAACATGATTAACATTTTTTTTGGATTTCATGTACTGTTAGTTATTTTAGATTTAGTTAAATTTAAATGTAACTTGTGTTTTTTTCTCTTTATGTGTCCCAACCAAATCATTTTATTACACACAATAAAACAACACAATAGTTGATTTGATACAATGTGCTTTTATTTTGCTATATCATTTTACAAGAATGAGTCAAATTAGAAGTGCTTCTGTCAGTTTCTAAATCAAGAGCATAATACAAAGCTTAGTTTTTCCCCACAATACTTGTGGTATTTCTTCAGTTTCCTTGAAAGTATAATTTTTCCCATTTTACTCTCCTAATATCTTTTTTCAAAGTATACAGTTTGTCCCTAGAGTGCTGTTTTTTTAACTAATTGTGTATAATCCTCATACTTCTTTTAAGAGGTTGACTCACTTTCTTGACCTACTGAACTCTAAGCACATAGTTCTATTCAAGCATGCCATTGTGAAATCCTGATATGAATGCATTTTTAAAATTTATTTTTTTCTTATTTGTGTACTTGACATTTCTTTCCTAAAATTAAAAATGAGTCTCTTGAAGATAGCATATTATTGGGTCTTGCTTTTTGATACAATCTGCGAGTCCATGTCTTTTGATTGATGAGTTTAGGCTGTTAACATTCAAAGTTATTGAGATATGATTTGTATTCCCAGTATTTCTGAATTATTTCTAGCTTTTAATTTGACTTAGTTTCTCCTTTGCTTGAATACTCCTTTAGTGTAGATCTTCCTTTTACTGGCTTTCACTTTTTTTTCCACTCTTCCTCATGAAATATTTTGTTGAGAATGTTCTGTAGAGTATGCATGATAGTTATAAATTCTTTTAAATTTTTGTTTATCATGGAAGGTTTTAATTTCATCTTCAAATCTGAAACTTAATTTTGCTGTATATAAAGTTCTTATTTGGCATCAATTTTATTTCAGAGCTTGAAATATATTATTTCAGGTCCTTCCAGCTTTGAGGATCTGGGTTGAGAAATCCATTGAGATCCAACTAGGTTTCCCCTATACAAAATTTTATTTTTTCTCTCATGGTCTTTAAGAGTTTGTCTTTATTTTTTGTGTTAGTAATTCTCATTATAATGTATCTTGATGTGGATCTGCTGTAATTTTGTACGTTTAGGGTCCTGTAGGCCTTTTGTATTTGATTTTTCATTTCATTCTTTGAGTTTGGGTAATTTTCTGCTATTATATCATTGAAAAGATTGTGTATTTCTTTGGTTTGTTTCTCTGTTCCTTCATCTATTTTGATAACTCTTAAATTTGAACTTTTCATGTTATCCCATCATTCTTTAATATTCTGTTCATGGTTTCTTATCATCTTCTCTACATGGTCAACTCTATTTTCAAGATTATATATTTTGACTTTATTGACTGAGGTTCTGTCATCCAAGTGGTCTAGTCTGTTGGTGATGTTCTGTTGAATTTATAATTTGGTTTATTGATTTCTTCATTTCAAGGATTTCTGCTTGTTTTTTTTTTGAAAAAAAAATATGTTTATTGAAGTGATCTTTCACTTCCTGTAATTTTTTGATTGATTTTAGTCCTCATACTATTATTTATACACAGATCAATTTAACTATGTATATTCTGAACTCCTTTTGGACATTTATTCTACTATGGAAACAGTGGCTTCTGTCATTGGAGCATCTTATTTTGTTTGGGGCACTTTATTCCTTCTTTTTTTCATGTTGTTCATGTGGTTTCTCATTTAGCACTATGTATCTAAGGCAGCACAAATTCTACCCTGTAGACCCTGAAGGTTTCTGGCACCTCACCTTTAATGGTGAGACCAATAGGACCAGCATCCAGTATAAACAATATATAGCCTTAAGCTTAGTAGGTCCCATTAAGGCATCTACTGCTTTCTCACATTAAACCAAAATGACGAGTTCAATAACTATTTACAGTATAAACAAAATTTGCTAAAACAATTTACAATTTCAAATGGTGGACGAGAGAATAGACATAGCATAATATGCGATGTTTTCAAGGGAGGAAGACAGAAATTAGAAGCAAAGATTTACCGAAAGAGAAGAAGAGAGGCCAACAGAGATTGGCAGTTCATTGGAGAAAAGTTGGAAAGAGACTCAAAAACAAAACAAAACAAAACAAACAAACAAAAAACAGACAAGTGATAGGAAGAATACAAAGAGAAAAAAAAGTGTAAAAATTCAATAAAAATGCAAAACACCATAAATATATCATTGTCTTCCATATATTGATGCATAATACACACCCTGATCCAAATATGGTAGAGATGTTAGCAAAGAGAAAAATAAAATAAAATAAATCTTTATGGAAAGTCAAACTGTCTCCATCAGCATTCAAAAGTTTCTCAGTTATGTCTCTGATGTCTCATGGGATCACCAGGCCCAGATCTGCCCTCACAAACCCAGTCACTATCCCACCAATCTGGGCTCCAGATACCACTGGCTTCAGATACCACATGCAGCCAAACCTGGAGTCTCTCTCGCAGTAGTCCTCTAGTTAGTGGTAGCAGTCGTAGAGGTGGTGGGTGGTGGCAGCATGCGGAGGGTCAGTAGCAGTGGTACTAAAACAGTGTCTGCTATGGAGACTGCAATGTTCGCTGTGGGGGCAGCATAAACAGGCAATCTCTGAGAGGCAGCAGCAATATGTGTTGGGGACAGCAGTGTCTGCAGTCCAGTAGTGGGTGGTTGCAGCTACATGGGCAGGAGCACCGAGAAAGAAGACTTCCAGGCGACCTCGGGTAGCAGCACTGGTATCAGAGGCAGCAGTGATGATGGCAATGGTGCAGGTGGAATTTGATGGGAGAAGAGACCTTCAGGCATCAGCAGCATCGACCTCAAAGGTAGAGTTGGATACCTAGCATCAACCATGCCCAAGAAAAGACCTTTGGGCATGGCAGCAGTGTCTGCGACAGTAGCAAGGGACTCACCTCATGGGCAAAGACATCCACAGTCTCAAGGTGAAAGGATGGGAAAAAAAGTAACATTCATATGGATTGCATAAATAAGTAGCAGTTTCCATGCTTATCTCAGATAAAGTATTTTTCAAGCAAAAGTTAATTAGAAGAGACAAAAATGGACATTTTATACTTCTTAAGGGAAGTATATATCAGCAGAACATTACAATTATGAATATTTATACCCCAAACAATGGAGCATCTACCTACATCAAACAAACCCTTCTTAATTTCAAGAATCAAATAGACAACAACACAATAATACTGAGTGACTTTAACACAGCTCTCTCAGCACTGGACAGATCTTTCAAACAAAAATTAAATAAAAAAAATACAATCACCAACTTAGACTATATATATATAATATTTCATCTATCAACAAGTGAATATACTTTTTTCTCAGCAGCACATAGCTCCTTGTCTAAAATAGGCAATATAATATGGCACAAATGAACTCTTAGTAAGCACAAGAAAACAAATATAATATCCTGCATTCTGTTGGATCACAATGGAATTAAATTAGAAATTAATGATAAAGGAAAAAAATAGAAGCTACTCTAACAAATGGAGACTAAATAAAACACTGTTGAATGATGAATGGATAGTAGAAGAAATCAAGATGAAATAAAAAACAAACTCCTAGAGGTAAATAAGAACACTGATAGAACATATTATAACCTCTGGGACAGTCTGAAGGCACTACTAAGAGGAAAGTTTATTGTACTGAGCACATTAATTAAAAGAATAAAAATTCAATAAATAAATGACCTAATACTGCATCTTAAATCACTAGAAAAAGAAGAACAAATCAATACACAAAGCAGTAGAAGACAGGAAATAATGAAAATCAGAGCTGAAATCAATGAAATTAAAACAAAAGAAAAAATTGAAAAAAATTGACAAAACAAAAAGTTGTCTCTTTGAAAAAATAAATAAAATAGATAAACCCCAGACCATGCTAAAAAAGAGAAATGGAGAGAAAACTCAAGTTGCTAAAATACAAGATAAGGACAAAAATATCACAACGAACATGTCTGGAATACATAAGATAATTAGAAACAATTTTAAAAATTTACACTCCAATACAATAGAAAATATAGAAGACATTGACAAATTTCTAGAGACATATGACCTACCCAAATTGAATGAGAAGGTCATACATGATTTAAACAGATCAATTGTAAGTAATGAAGTAGAAAATTCCATCAAAAGCCTATCAACCAAGAAAATCCCAGGACCAGACAGATTCTCAGTCAAGTTCTAAAAGTCTTTCAAAGAAGAATTCACAGGAATACTCCTCAAAGAATTCCATGAAATAGAAAAGGAGGTAACCCTTCCAAACACTTTCTATGATGATAAAATTACCCTGATACCAAAAGCAGATGAAGACACATCAAGGAAAGAAAACTTCAAACCAATTGAACATAGATGCAAAAATTCTCAGTAAAAATTCTGGCAAATCACATATAAAAACATATTATAAAGGTAGTGTACCATGATCAAATGAGGTTCATCCCAGGGATGAAGGGTTTGTTCAACATATGGAAATCAATAAACATAATTCATCATATTAATAGACTTAAAACAAGAATTGTATGATCATCTCAATAGATGCAGAAAAAAACACTTGACAAAATAGAGCACATCTTCATGTTCAAAATACTAGAAAAACTAGGGATAGTACGAACATACCTTGACATTGTAAAAGCTATATATGCTAAACTCAAGGCCAGCATCATTCTAAATGGAGAAAAATTGAAAGCATTTTTTTTAAAAACTGGAACAAGGCAAGAATGTCCTCTTTCACCACTTCTATTCAACATCATCCTTGAAATTCTAGCCAGAACAATAGGATAGAAGAAAAAAATTAAAGGGATACAAATAGGTAAAGAAGAACTCAAATTATTACTATTTGCTGATGACATTATTCTATATGTAGAAGATCAAAAAATTCCACCAGAAAAATTCTAAAACTAATAAATGAATTCAGCAAAGTAGCAGGATATGAAATCAATATTCATAAATAAAATGCATTCCTATACATTAGTTATGAATCTACTGAGAGAGAAATTAGATAAACTACCCCATTCACAATAGCCTCAAATGAAATAAAATACCTAGGAATCAATCTAACAAATGAGGTGAAAGACCTCTACAATAAAAACTACAGAACACTAAAGAAAGAAATTAAAGAAAACCTCAGAAGATGAAAAAATTCTCTCATGCTCCTTATTAAACAGAATTAATATTGTGAAAATTGCCATACTACCTAAAATATTATACAGATTTAGTGCAATTCCTCTTAAACTCCCAGTGACATTCTTCATAGAAATAGAAAAGGCAACCATGAAATTCATTTGGAAAAATAAGAGATCCAGGATAGCCAAAACAATATTTAGCAAGAAAATTGAAGCATGAGGCATCACTATACCAGAAATTATACTAAAATACACAGCAATATTACAAAAATGTTATGATATTGGCACCAAATTAGACATGTAAACTAATGGTACACAAGAGACGACCAAGAAACAAACCCACATGTGTATGGATATCTCATACTACACAAAGGTGCTGAAAATATTCACTGCAGAAAAGATAGCCTCTTCAACAAATTATACTGGCAAAACTGGAAATTCAAATGTAGCAAAATGAATTAAAATCTCTATCTCTCACCCTGCACAAAAATCAACTCAAAGTGGATCAAACACTTAGGCACTAGAACAGAGACCTTGCGCCTAATAAAAGAAAAATTAGGACCAAATCTTCACCATGTTAGCCCAGGATCTGACTTCCTTAACAAGACCCTAAAGGGCAAGAATTAAAATCAAGGATAAATAAATGGGTTGGATTCAAATAAAAAGCTTCTTCTCAGAAAGAAAAAAAAATCTATAATGTGAGACAATAGCCTACAGATTGGGATAAAATTTTACCAATGCATCTCTGATAAAGCGTTAATCTCTAGGATATATAAAGAACTCAAAGCCTTAATACCAAATAATCAAACAACCCAATAAATAATTGGGCTAAGGAACTGAACAGACATATTTCATAGAAGAAGAAATATAATCTATCAACAAATACATGAAAAAGTATTCCACATCTCTGGCAATTAAAGAAATGAAAATCAAAACTACACAAAGATTTATCTCATTCCAGTCATAATGGCAATCAAAAATACAGGCAACAATAAATGTTGGTGAGGATGTGGGGGGAAAGGTATACTCATACATTGCTGATTGGACTGCAAATTTGCACAACCATTATGGAAAGCAGTATGAAGATTCCTCAAAAAACCTGGAATGGAACCACCATTTGACCCAGCTATGGAACCACCATTTGATCCAGCTACCCCACTCCCAAAGGACTTAAAATAAGCATAATACAGTAATGCAGCCATTTCAATGTTTATAGCAGCTCAATTTACAATAGCCAAACTATGGAACCAACCTTGGTGTCCCTCAATAGGTGAATGGATAAAGAAAATATGGCATATATATTCAATGGACTATTACTCAGCTTTAAAGAAGAATGAAGTTATGGCATTGCCAGTAAATGGATGGAGTTGAAGAATATTATGCTAATTGAATAAGCCAATCTTAAAAAAAAAGTCCAAATGTTTTCTCTAATATGTGGATGTTAATTCACAGTAAGGGGTAGGTGGGTGGGTGCTTGAGAAGAATTGAGTTACTTTAGATTAGGTAGAAGAAAGTGAAGGGAGGGAAGGGTAGGGGATGTGGAGATAGGAATGATAGTAGAATGAAACAGACATTATTACTATATTTATGGATGTGACTGTGTGACCAATATGATTCTGCAATATGTACACTCAGAAAAATGAGAAATTATATCCCATCTATGTATGATATATCAAAATGCATAAATGCATTCTACTGTCATGTATAACTAATTAAAACAATTGAAAAGTTAAAAAAGTTTGTCTACTCTGTTAAATTTTGTAATTCCTTATTCATTTCTGTCTGTTTTGTGTCTTTGTAGCATGACCAGACAATATGTCCAAATGCTTTTAACTCATCTGAAAATAATAGAGATTTTCAAAGCTTTCCTTTCAGTTCTAAATCATGTTTAAATATTAAAATACATGTAAGAGTTAAGTGCACATATCATCTTCGTGTTTTCTTCAAATCATCCCATAGTTTTCTTTTATATGATATAAAGTTGTTACTATTCCCCATCTCCATGTATATGAATGTTTGTTTTTGTACATGGATGAATATATTACTTTCAGAATATTTTCAAAAAGAGCACTTAGCTTGCATTAGTGGCAC
Organism: Callospermophilus lateralis; assembly: GCF_048772815.1. Lineage (NCBI taxonomy): Eukaryota > Metazoa > Chordata > Mammalia > Rodentia > Sciuridae > Callospermophilus > Callospermophilus lateralis. Next base: position 81,120 of record NW_027512584.1, on the reverse strand, counting down.
ATTTTTATTAAGAAAATTTCTCTTGATATTAATAGACAAACATCTAATACTAGATGAATACTTCTGCATAATATCTTTAAATGAACATATTTCCAAAGTGATCCAAATCTGGGTAATGATGGCAAAAAACACCAACAAAAACAATCAAATCAAAACAAGAAAAAAAATGAGCATCTAATTTATCTACCTCCAAAAACTACTAACACCAGAATCAGATTTAACAAAAACTTAGTTAATCTTGACTTTAGGGTGTTTAATTGCCTGGAATGCTTTCAAGATCCCTTGTCTAATTCTGTATTTTATTCAGAGTTTTAAAATATCTTTAAAAAGAATATTTAATTTAAAACCACAGTTTTCTTTTACAGTGAAATAAATTTTACTCTTTAAGGCAAAACCCTCAGGAGCAAACAAAAAAGGAAAGAACTGCATTAAAATGGTAAGAAATAAAAACCAAAAAAATGAGGGACAACTAACTCAGGATAAAAAAAAGATAAATTTCAAATAGGCAATAGGGAAAACCATAGATCAAATAATTGTATGAGCCAACTCCTTATGATGAATCTCCTTGTAAGTGTCCTTGTTTTTATTTGTTAAATAACTGATATATATGAGCATCTAAAGAGAAGATTAAGTAAAAGTGAAAGTATGGGCTAAATTACTGATTCATAACAACTTAAGCAAATATAAGGTAAAGCAACTCCAAAGAAAATTAAACGTATGAAGATACAAATAAGTAAATCATATGTATGATGTGGCTTATAAGTGAAGATAATTTACTAAATTTATAGCAATATCAGCATTTAATATTGACCTCAGCAACATAACAATATATTCATATTTGCAGAATTTTTAGATGGACAATGTATATCTGTGAGTTGGGGTTAAGGGGGAAAGAGAAAATTAAGTCTTCAATTTATATGATGGGAAGTCAATAGACAATGCCTTAAGAATCAATTTAAGCACATTCTCTAAACCCTGACCAATATATCATTAATCAGAAATTTACCCTGTATCAATTATAAGGATATTTTAGGGAAAAAAAACTAATAAAATGAACTTTAACTTGCAACTAATTCACATGTGTAATGAAAGAATGATTATTCAATGAGAAAGGTAGTTGATAAATCAGAGAGAACTGAATATGCTTGTAAATTCTTTGATGATAGATGGGTATTGCAGTTAGCCTGAAGTGGTGTTAATAAGACCACTAGAGAAATGTGCTGTGTAGAATTCCCATTCAAGTATCAGTGAATTTGCATTTAATATTTTTTATTCGGTCAATTCTTTGTTCTTTTCACAGAATGAATCAATTTTTCTCAAATAAGGCTTAATGTACTTTTATAGAGTGGAAGTTTGTTTTGGGAATTTGTTTCTCTTACTCTGTCCTTTGGCTTTTTAAAATTTTAATATATGGAAATTTTCATTTTATTTTCTGTTTTTAACTTTATGGAATCTGTATTAAAGGATTTTGGAAGTCAAATATTAGCACTTTCATAAGAATGTTCATTGCTAAGATATGAAATTAGTGAATATATAACAAGGCAATGAATTTAGAGGATTTTTCACATATTTATCAGAAAGAAATTATTTATATCTCTATCAGATGAATAATATATACTATACACTAACATATGACTTCCCTAAATTCAAGTTCTTTAACCAGTGGTCTATCATTGAATTGATTCTGTCATCAGAGAGGAGGAAGTTTAGGATCCTGATAAAATTTTTATAAACATATATTTTAATCCCAACATAAATTCTCTCCAACATAAATTCTCTCCATATTGAGTTGGGTGCATTTTCAAAGTGGCTACATCTGAGCTATTTCAGTTCTATTGTAAAAAAAAAGAAGAAGAAGAAGAAAGAAAAAGAAAAAATAAGAAAAGAAAGAGAGAAAAGAAAAGTTTAAAAGCCTAGTTTTTCAGAATTTTATGGTTCAATACTATGATTAACATATTTTTATTTTTGGACAATGTATATATGTGAGTTGGGATTAAGGGGGAGAGAGAAAATCTCTGATCTCTAATGAGGAAAAAAGTCTTACATGTCATACAAGACATACAAGTCTTACAAGTCATACATGTGGGATGTGGCTGATATGTGACACAAAGAAATTCCTCGTCTTTTAATTTTTCTGCTCAATATTTTCTGACTTCAGAAAAAAATTGCTTTATTACAGAACAAAACAATAGATAACTCAACAAAACTTAAAAATCCACAAAGAGTAAAAAAAATTGTAGATGTTATCGCTTAACTCTGAAAGTTTATTTAGTAATCATATTTAGACTGAACTCCTTGGTTGCTGGTTTTAGATAAACCTTTGTCTTATTTTCTTCATACAAATTCATCATATAGATTATTCCAATAATTTTTTTTCCTTAGGAATAATGTTATGATTTAGATAGTAGGTGTTCCCCAAAAGCTCAAGTAAGAGACAATGAAAGAAAACAAGTTTAAATATGAATAGGTGTAGTGATGCATGCCTATAATACCAGTGGCTCAGGAGTCTGAGGCAGGAGGATCACAAGTTCAAAGTGAGCCTCAGAAAATCAGTGAGGCCCTGAGGAATTCAGTGAGACCCTGTCTCTAGAAAACATATTACATGGGCTGGTTGGGCTGGAGACATGGTTCAGTGGTCAGATGCACCTGAGTTCAATTCCAGTACAAAAAAAAAATTAGATGTGAAATTATTGGTTTTTGAAATTCTGAACCTAGTAAATGCATTAATTTCCTGATACATATTGACTGGGTGGAAACTGTAGGCAAATAGGGAATGGCTGGAGAAGGGGGGTCCCTAGGGAATTGCCATTGGAGCATATTTTGTCCTTGTTGAGCAGAACTCTCTCTCTCTGCTTCTTGGTGTCATGCCCTGAGCCACTTTCTTCCACCACAGTGTTCTACCACCATGTTCTGCCTCATCTCAAGTCCCAAGGAGTAGAGCCAGCCTTCTATGGACTGAGACCTCTGAAACTGTTAGTCCACAAATCAACAATTAGAGGATTTCTTCTCAGGTCTTTTGGTCTTAGCAGTTAAAAAAGCTGACTAAAATAGTTGGTGGGAAAAAAAATACTTGCACTGTTTTTTTTAAATTCTTTTCTTTTTTTGGTGTGTGTGTGTGAGTGTATGTGTGTGTGTGTGTGTGTGTGTGTGTGTGTGTGTGTGTGTTGTGTGTGTGCGCGCACACCAGGGATTGAACTCAGGAGCACTTGACCACTTAGCCACATTCCCAGCCCCATTTTGTATTTTATTTACAGACAGAGTCTCATGAGTTGCTTAGCGCCTCACTTTTTTTCTGAGGCTGGCTTTGAACTCATGATGCTCCTGTTTCAGATTCCTGAGCCACTGGGATTACAGGCCTGCCACATCTTGCCTAGCTAAATTATTGATCAATAATGTTAACATGACTATTAACTGAATTGTGCAAATATAGAAATTGCTTATTAACAATGTTTACTGTATTTCACTTTATCAAATTAAGTATTCATTGACATTTATTTGCCTGATGCATTTCTCATCAAGACTGGCAGCTAGAAGTTTCTATTAAGAAATAACAGAAAGACATAGAGTCAGTTTAAAAATAATCCAAGGAAAAACAGCAAATGAAATAGTTTTCCACATAATCAAGTATAGTTGAAAAAATCTGAATTAGGATCATATTCTAATCTTCCTTATTATAAATATCTCTGTTACAAGAAGAAACCTTGAGATAGTTTTCTCTAAGTGAGTTGAGGATTATGTATAGAAAATTCATATTTTAAAGAATAGATTCATATGTTTAACAGAGCTTTTAGAACATATTAAAATAATTTCTATTAAAATGTAGACACATTTTAATGAATATTATTAATGAATATTTAATAAAATATGAAGTGATTGAATTAATATATAGGATTTGTAATGAAGATTCAAGAGTCATCATTATATATTTTTCTGTTTCAGAATTTTTTTTAAGAAGGAAGGTAATCCCTGACATATTTTTAGTCTTTCTTTATACTTAATAATAGTTCTATTCTGTCTCCAGATTTTGCTTTTTTTTTTCACTAATTTCAAAAATATTTTCTTATTTTTTATTGATTTCTAATATTTTATTATTTCTACTTTTCATCATTGTGAAAACTAACTAACTGTAATTTTTGTGGTTCTGGAAGCAATGTTAATAAAACATACAAAGACATGACAGTGTCCTTATGTCTTCAGCTGAAATAGCAAAGCCTTTTGTTTTTATCTTTTATTTAAAATTAACCTGTAAATCAGAGTGCATGGACAGAAAACATCTCTAACTTTGTTAGAAACAAAATAATATTTTCTGTGTTTTGTTATTCAGTTCTTCTTGTTCACAATCATAAAAAAAATTAAAAAAAAATTCTTATGATGTGTTAGAGTCTGTAAACAAGTCAGGATGGCACCTGGCATTTTGCCAGCGAAATGATAGAGTCTGTAAACAAGTCTGGATGGTGCCTGGCAAAATGCCAGAGGGAGTGGTTTGTGAAATAATAAAATCGAGCCATTAAGTGTGGAGATTCCTTATTGGTTGACTGCTATATCTAGTTTATGCTAATTAAGATAAGCTGTGTGGAATCTATAAATATAAATATCGCTCAGGTCCTACAATAAATGGCTTCCACTCCTGCTGTATCAATCTACACAAGTTCCTCATTACCCCCCCCCCCCCCCCCCGGTTATTTTGCCCAGCCAGCCGGGCTGTGGCAGATGGTGGCCTGTACAGGGAGCCCCGGGACACTCAGGGGTAAGTGATGAAAAAAAGCTGCCCGTCCATAGATAGGACGGGAGCAATCTGCTCTTCCCTAGGCTGATAGGGTGAGAGAAAAAATGGCCATTTTGAGAAAATGGAGAAGATTGATGCAGTATTTTTGTGTATTGTTTTGTCTTGAAATGACCACCTGAGCTGTCAGCTAATGCCAACTTGGAAGCCAAGTGAGAGCATCATTTAAGTCTATCCTTCCAGCTGAAATTTGGCTGAAACTAAGTAGAACAATAGATAATTGCTATTATTGGTGAATTTAAAATATGACTTTTGATAATAAATCCTTGGATATTAATAAAGAGTAAAAATACCCTAACATACCTTGGATAGTTTTAAGATAAATGAATATGGATATTGGCATAAAAAGTCATGTGTTCTTTTGAAAGCATGGTCCTTCTTAAGCTTATTTTCTTAAGACAATTCACTTAATTTTTGTTTATTTCATTTCATGTTTTCATTTCAGAAAATCTGCCTTTGTTATTCTAATTATATTTATTGCTGTTCTGAGTTTTTATTAGTTCAATAACTTGGAACTTTTTCAAAGTCTCTGTCCAAGTGGTACATAAATTATACTAAATACTAACAAAGATAGCATATATAACCTTCTTCTGTAGGGATATATATATATATATATATATATATATATATATATATATATAGTTACTTTTAATTTCTTCTTTTCATATTAACTAATCTTTTTTTTTTCATATTTTCTCTGACCATTTTTCCAATGTTCTACACAATACCTGTGTAAAGTACTGAACAGCTTATTGATTCATTGGGAGAAGGATTATATATTTATTTTTTTCCTTTGCTAACAATTGTTAATCATCACGGGACTTTGTTACTTTATTTCTTTGTAACTAGTTACATAAACCAAACCAGAATCCTTTGTTAAATAGAATATTCAACGCTTATGCTTATAACTAAAAACTACATACTTTGACATGCTTAGCTTGTAGCTAAAATCATAAATTGGGTACATTGCTGGAGGTAATTATTCTCTTTATCCAATGTGTTTTCATTGCTGAAAATAATTTATTTTCTTGGGTTTTAGGCTTAACATCTAGTTATGGCTAAATTTAATAACCATCTTTCCTGGAAAGAGTTGGCCAGAAGCCATTTTAGTTATTTCTATCAGGGGACAAAAGATGAATTAAGAGTGTCAAAACACCCAATTTGTGACAGTGCATTGTTGAGGAATAAACACATCTTCTAATTGGTAATTGACAGCTTTAGCATTAATTTGAACTAATCATTGATAACATTCACACTAGCCTCTATTTCCGCAAGCTCTAATAAGTCATTAAAATGCCATGACAATCTTCTCCACAGGTGTTGAAAACCAGATCCTTGCCTTTGGCTGACTTAATTAAGATAACAGCTGGATAGTTAAGCTCAAAAAAGAGAAATCCAAGAGATGACAACATTTCTCTAAGGACCCAAAATGAAAAGGCTAGCAAGGGAGTTGCCTGGTTTGTTGCTATCCCAATTTTCTTACACAGGGATTATGTATTTTATAGGTTCTTGTTGATGCCAAGAGGAAGAACAACGAAACCACATGAATCACATCATGTTCTGGGAATGAAGCTGTCACTAGCTTGTAGAAAGTTGAAAAAAGGTCACAGTATCATGTTTTTCCAGGACAGAAGTTGCCTAGACATACTCTTGGATATAGCAACATAAGATAGAGATTTTTAAAACCTATAAAATATATACAACCTGATTTCTTACAAACCATTTGGCTTTCTTAGCATAGGTCTAACATGAGTGAATATATTAAAATTCATCAATTCCTTATAATTGTTCAGTAGAAAATTGGCTTTCTTTCTGTAATCTATACTAAGAGAGTATAGGGAATCCTTTAATATAATCATATTTTTGAATTAAATCTGATTTTCTAAAAACTTCTAAAACATATGCAGTGCTTCTGATTCATGTCTAATTTTTCTTAGACAAAAGCCAAGAGAGTTAGATACTATCACAAACTTTTTCAAACATATCCACAGCTTTTCTTGACCAGTCTTTCCCTGTGAATAAGAATTTCCTTGTCAATACATACAACTTCTGGCAATTTGCTTCAAAAAATCTCCATTTGATTGTGCCCTATTTTCGAATGGACCTACATTATCTGATAAGATATCTACTCTCTCCATCTATTAAATAATTAACACAGCATATGCCTTATTGTTTTTTCATATTTACTATTTTTAAAATACTTTTTAAAATTTTCATATCTTATTTATAATTGTCTCCAGGACCTAACATGTTAAGTGAGTGTATTAAAATTTATCAAATTCTTATAGTTGTTAAGTAGAAAATTATCAAAAATATGTTGTATCATATCATAAATATCTCCAAGAAATGTCTTTTAATTAGATCAACAGGTCACTCCTTAACATGGCCTAGGGTTGTTCTTACTGTTGATTGTCATCCATTGTAATGCCACAGGCAATGTTTGTGAGAGAGGACTGGGATAAAGGAGAAATAAAAGCAACATTAGGGTATATAGAGTGTGAAAACAATTTCACTAAGATTTCCTAAGAGTACATTCCAAATTTCAAATGCATTAATCATGAAATGAATTCTTTTTCATAGTAAAAACCTGCTTTTCATTCAACCCAAACCCAAGTTTCTAGAAACAAGGTTAGTGGAAGATATTTGGGTATTAAAATTAAACGTATCTTGAATAAAATCCTATTTTGCCACTCAGTAGTTAGCATAATTGGGTAAATTATGTACCTACTGCCTTTCTTTATCTCTCATGTTCAAGATGATCTTGAGGATTAATGAAGATAGCCCATAATAAGTCTTGCACTGCCCTGGTAGTTTATCTGCACATGACACAAGGCTTATTATGTATTCATAGTAATATTAGTAGATTATCCATGCATGATGCATGTACTTCATTATTTTATTCTCCATAGCATCACTGTTAGTACTGTTTGTATAATGAACTCCTATCATATAATGGCATAGGTAGTTTTAGGTAAATCACTTCCATGTTCATGATAGCCATATTTAGACTTTCCAATTGGATTTGCCTGAGAAATGCTCAGTGTAATGATATGTATTAGCATTACCTCATTTTATTTTAGAGAACACAAACTCTCATCCATCTTGTGTCTTATTTAGGATACAAATCAAGTATCCTGAAGATAACCAAGAAAAAGACAAGTATCAATTTGATGATTGTGTACATAAAAATCATTTTACAGATAAAATGACTTTTAAACTTTGCCTCCCACAAGTTGAAATAGCTTTGAATATTCTTTATGCTGTTATTTATTTCTAAATAGAATATAAGAAGTTTTATAAGTATTAATTTAGCAGGAAATAAAGCAGAACTATGACCATCTTCTTGTTAGTATTAAGATTTCCTACTTCCTAATTCTCTATACAAAATATATTAGCACAACCTGAAAATGGTCACTTTCTAGACATCAGCAATATTTCTATAGAGAAGCACAAATTATTATTTTAAACATTATTTTGTCTTTGGAATGAATTTATTCATCTGCTGAATAAAAACTTTTTCATTTTATTATGTGTATATGTATTTTTGAATTTATTTTTATTGTTGCATTATACCTTTTCTCTCCACTTCTCCCTTCCTCTGATCCACTTACTCTACTATTGACTCTATTATATTAACATATTATCATTCTATGTATCAGCAAGGATTCGTTGTGGTGTATTTGTGCATGCACATGCATAATTTGGTCAATTTCATATATGTTTGAAAAACTACTAATGTAGAAATTAATTTTCAACTTACATCTCTTATTTCATCTCTATATGTATCTCTTTTTTTTGGATGATTTGTCTACCCCAAATTTAATTAGTCATAAACTGAAAACCTCCTAATAGACTGCATTTTGGGAATAGCATCCTTAAAAAGGTAATTAAGCTTAAATAAGGTGATTAATATGTGATTATAAAAAGAGGGACTCTGAACACAATTTACAGAAGGAATTCTACCGTTAGATTGCTTTGGACTAGAGCTCAGTTGCAATACTGACTTTCCCTGGATCCCTAGCCTGCAGGTCTGCTATCTAAATCTGTAGATCATAGACAGACCTCCATTCACAATTATGTGTGTCAACTGTTTAAAAGTTCCACCTTTCTTCTCTCTCTCTCTCTCTCTCTCTCTCTCTCTCTCGCTCTCTCTACACACACATACCCCGCCACACAATTTTTTCCTGTTTCTGTGGAAAATGCTAGTATTCTATTCATATGTCTGTCTCTACCTATTGAGAAGGAAGCAAAAAGAGTTTTTGTTAAGATAAAATGAGTACTTTTAAGTATATTATGTTTTGCAGGTATTTAAACATAATATAGTAGGATAAAATTCTGTAAGAAAAGTAAAATTAAAATAATAATTCCATGAATAAAATAGAAATATATCAAATATGCACAATCACAAAAATAGCTTCTATATATAGATTAAAATATGTGAGAAGGGATGCAAACCATAAAATATTTTTTAAAATGCATATGATGATTTTTCTACCAAAAAACAATTAAAATGGATGAAGATTCTGTTTACTTAGTAAACAATTCATTAAATAATCATTCCAAATTGAAACAAGTGTTTCTTAATTTTATAAGAGCAGAAATCTGATGTGAGAAAAGCCATCTGAAATTTATGTTTACAAATAAATCACTGATGTTTTAAATAATTATATTATGGTTCTTTATTCTATTTCTTCATTTTCAAATCCACTGTTACTGAAAAATCATAATTTAAAAAGTATAATTTATTAGTATGGAGTAAATTCTAACTATAAGAACTTTTGATTTGTCTTTGAAAAATACTGTTTAATTATCATCAGCAATTTTTTTAAGAGTATAAGGAGATACTGAAGTGTCTATTTGAGTAATCACAGATAAGCTGTGGAAAGAAGAAGCAATAAATTATCTATGTCCTCAAAGAGCTTACCTATAAGAATCAAAAATTAAAATATAGTATAAGTTGTGAGGCTTGATGATATTGGAAACACACAGCAGGATGCTAAAACAAAAAGAAGATATTCAAAAACATTTCCCAGGCAACAGATAAGCCTTGAACTTCAGATAAAAATAAGCCAATAGCTAATAATTAAGAAAACAGAATACTGAATCAGACAAAACCTAAAAATGTATAGAATTCTGCACTGATATGATCTCAGTATAGATGGTGGATCTCTGAGAAGTAATCCACTGGGGTAGTGAATATCAGTTATTATCATTGAAATCTAAGGATGTTTTTCACTGATAGTTATCTCAAGCTTAATCAAATCATTAAATTGAGTTTTAGAAAATCATTGCCAGCACCAATTTTGAACATCTATTAGTAAAGTTAAAACAACAATAATAACTTAATGAATAAAAGTTATTATTATTCAGGGGTGATATTAATTGACCCAACAGGTATTGTGATCACTTTATTTTAATCAAACATTTTGAATAGAAAGATAGTTATATAGAATTAGGACAATATTTAAAAGAGCAGATGAAGTGTATATATTTTCTTCAAAAGTCGTAAATCACACAGTTTTAGTCAGCTTTTTGACACTGTGATCAAAAGACCCAAAAAGAACAATATAAACTAAGAAAAGTTAATTTTGACTAACAGTTTTGGAGGTCTCAGTCCATACATAGCCTACTTCATTGCTCTGTGCTCGACTTCAGGTGAAAACATCATGGTGGAAGGGCATAATAGAAGAAGGCAGCTGAGGACATGGCAAATTGGAAACAGAGAGTGTTGGGAGTCTTTCTGAGAACTCCCCGGGCCTTTCAAACATGGTGGTGGGCAAATTGCCAGTGGGCAGCTAGAACTTCCAGGGCCTTTCAGATAAGGAGCCTCTAATGCAACACGGCAGTGGGCAAGTTGCCAGTGGGTGGATAACAAGTTGTTTTGAAAACCTTCTAATTGGCCCTCCCATCTTCCATACACGTGGACAGTTCGTGCCCCCCATGAATCTTATGCAGGGCAGACGTGCGTGCACTGTAGGTGATGAACTGACCTTTACTATGATTGGCCCCGGGAGCTTCCTGGTTTAAGATAACTGACTCTCTATATAAGCTAGCAGCAGTTTGCAATAAAGTGCTTCATCTTTGTCACTGCTATCTGTGTGTGTGCATTTTAATCTCCGACAATGATCCTTGGCCTTTCAGAGAGAGCATCACTGTCCAAGGACAAGATATAAATACAAAGGCACACCCCAGTGACCCATCTCCTCCAGCCACACCCTATCTTCCTACAGTTACTACCCAAATAATCCCTATTGGTTAATTAACCCACCTATTAAATTATAATGCTCATAATCTAATGATCATTTAAGTGTTCAATATTCTTGTATTATCTCACACATAAGCTTTGGGCTCACCTCATATCTAAACACTAACACTAATAATTTTATTTATGGAGCATTTACATTTTTGAGATCATACTAGAATTATTTTAACTAATTACATTTTTATTTCCTTAAAATGATTTTGATTTCTATTTCTTCAGAGTTATATTCAGTTCTGAAAATCTGAATACCTTCCAGTTAGGAGTGGAAGTCTGTATAAGCATCTTGCAGTTGTAGTTCGACCACAATACATAGTTAAAATTATCAGTTAAGAAAATGCAATAATAAAGCATGTAGCAGGATAAGTACACCCATGGATTTACCTTTGTGGATTTTGAAATATTCATAGCTACTTATACACCATAATGTAAAAAAATGAGATGAGATTATTTTTAAAGAATTTCTTCAAATGTTTCTGAAAGACTCAAAATCAGCCCAGGCTGAGTTTTTCAATTCAAGTGTTTCCATTTCATCTTTATTTTGTTTTTCTTTTTCATTTCTTTTATTCTCATCTTTTAATTAAATCTTTTCTATTTAATCATGAGGAATACTGAATATTCTACATTTTATTCAAAACTTAAAATGTTTTTTTCATCATTTTCAGGACAGATTGTAAAATTTGTTTTGAAATAAAGTTTAATGATTTTCACACATTGCATTCTGTTTGAGGATTCAGCAGAAGACATTTTTTTTAAACAGAATATTTTTAATTTTTGATTTATAGTATTTGAGAGCCCTTAATTTTATAGATCTTTATTTCATATTATAGAAACTGATAATTTTTTGTTTTGAAAAATATATTCTAGCGAAAATTGAAAAACTAGTTTTTATATTGTCAAACACTTGATACATATTATTTCTCTTGTCTAACTACACATACCAAAGAAAATCAAGTATGCATAGATTTTTGTTTTCGAAGATTAATGTACAAAGTTTTCCTATATATTTAACTAGAGATATTTTATGATAAAGAGATTCACTTTTTTCCAATTTGTTTTCATAAGACTAATTGAAAAATAATTTTAATTTTTATTGACACATTATTATTATTGTACATACTTATAGAGCCCAATATGTATGTGTGTGTGTGTATGTGTGTATATATGTATATATAAAAGAGAGAGAGAGATTGAGAGAGAGCACATGGTGTTCAAATTAGGGTAATTAGCATATCTATAATCTCAAATATTAATCACAATTTGATGAGAACATTCAAAATTCCCTTTTCTAACTATTTAAAAATATGCATTACATTTTTACAGCTTTAGTGATTCTACTATGTATCAAAGCACCAAATGTTATTTATCCTATTTATTTATTTAAAGAGAGAGAGAGATAATTTTTTTAATATTTATTTTTTAGTTTTCAGCAGACACAACAAGCCCTATTTATCCTATTTAATTAGAACTTTGTACCTGTTGCTAAACCTTTCCTCAATCATCCTTTCCTTCTCCCCTCCCCAGTCTCTATTAACTACTCTCCTACTCCCTACTTCTATGAAATAAACTTTTTTAAAAATTCCACTTATTAATGTGATCGTGAAGTACTTGCCTTTCTGTGCCTGGCTTATTTCACACAGCATGATGATCTCCATTTCCATCCATACCCACAAATGACAGGATTGCATGGTTTTTTATTGTGGAATAGGATTACAGTGTGTAAATGTGCCTCTGTTTCTTTATCCATGCATTGATTGATGAACACTCAGATTGTTTCCCTTTCTTGGCTATTGTGAATAGTGCTGCATAAACATTGGCGTGCAGGTGTCTCTTTGAAATGCTGATTTCATTTCCTTTGGATATATACCCAGTAGAGTGATTGACAGATCTTATGGTAGCTCTGTTTTTAATTATTGAGGAACCTCCATACTGTATTCCATATACCTTTACAAGTTCTCACTCCCACCAATAGTGTATATGGGATATGTTTTCAGCACATCCTTGCTAGCACTTATAATTGGAATGAAGTGATAGCTCATAATAATTTTGATTTTCATTACTTTCATGATTAATGATGTTGAGAATTTTTTCAGATATCTCTTGGTCATTTGTATATTTTTTAAAAATTTGTCTATTCCAATATCTTGCTCACTTTAAAGTAAAGTTATTAGTGGGATTTTTGGTTTGTTTTGCTATTAACTACTTCCTTATATGTTTTTGATATTAATGCCTTGTCAGATATACAGTTTATAAAAATTCCCTTCATTCTGTAGGTTGTCTCTTTACTCTGTTGATAGTTTGTTTTGCTGTGCATTTTTTAACTGTAACGTTATTTTATTCCTCTGTGTTTGCTCTTATTGACTCCTTTATTGAGACATATTCTAAAAATGTTATTCCTATGATTTCTTCTAGTAATTTCATAATTTTGAATGATACATTGAGGCCTTTAGTCCATTTTTGGATGATGTCTGTATATAGTAAAGAGAGGGGTCTTTTTTTTTCTTCTGCAGGTGGATATTCACTTTCTAATTTAAATACCAATATATTTAAATACCAATTTAATTACCAATATTAAATAAATAATTAATAATAAATATCCACAACTCTGTTAATTAAAAATACTTCCACTTTTTTGCTCCATGAAAATTAGATGCGTGGGTTTATTTCTGGGGTCTCTGTGTTCCATTCTATTGTTCTGTAGGTCTGATTTATTACAGTACCATGCTGCTTTGGTTACCATAACTTCATTATATACTTTGAAGTCTGGTAATGTGATGCCTTCAGCTTTGTTCTTACTGCTTAAGATGGCTTTGGCTATTTGGAACCTTTTTTGATCCCATATATATTTCAAGATAATTGTTCTTTTTTTTCTGTAAAGAGTGGAATTCTTATTTTGATAGAGATTGTGCTGAATCTGTAGATTGATTAAAGTCTAAAAAATGTAATGCCATTTCCACATTGTTTTAGAGCTAACATATTTTGCTTTTACCTTTAAAAAAGAAGTTTGTACGATATTATATTATGCAAAGATACCGAAGAAAAACAGAAAAATAATTATATACATAGCATAATTATTTACCAAGAATACTATTAAGCATTTATTTCATGGAATGATATATATATATATATATATATATATATATATATATATATATATATATATATATATATATATGTTCACTTGCATAGTTAGATAAATGGATAATTAAAGCCTCAGAAAATAATCTGTTTTTATAGCCCTGTATTAATTGAGCAAATTATTAAGAATATAATGAATTTATATACAGGGATAAATATTAAAACTTACTTTATCATTATTTAAATGCACAATGATGATATTTGATTTACATGGTTTTAAGATTTATAAAATTACATAATTTAAGCTTACTGTACAATAATAAGTGTAATATACTAATGGGTCATAAGTCTTTTTTATTCTTATGCTCATCATTTTAAAATTTTGCTTCTGTCCTTAACATAGCATAATAATTGGATTCACGTATAAGAGTGAGCAAAGATCTTTAATACACCAAAAAATATAGAAAGTAAATACTCTCAGATGTATTTTTATGTCATTCATAAACTTGAATTCTTCCCCTATTTGCTTTTTGCCCTCTTTATAAACAAAATAATTATCCATCCTTTGGAAGAAGCTCCTAAAATCTGACAACAGAAAACATAAATAAAATAGGATCCTGTTAATAAATAAAAGGTGGGACAGACACAAAATAAGTATTAGCAATATCTGTAATATATACAATGAACTCTTTATTGTAGCTTTTTTGACAGTTCCTTGAAAATTTATTTGAGATTCTTTACTTAATACTTAATTACAAAGTGTAAAATAGCTCATACTCTTTGAGGTATTGGACCTTGGCATATATAATGAAATAGGACACATGTAGAATTAGCATATCACTGGTAAGCAATAGTTAATTAATGAAAATTTCAGACAGTTCCATTTTTTTATGGTTGCTTAAATACAGTTAGCTTCCTCAGTCTTGGTCTTTATACCACTAGGTTTTCCAAATTTGCACTACTGCTCTTATCCTCCAAATAACTTTTCTTGATTATGATTAGTGCTATATTTGGCCAGAAGATGCTGGGAATTAACTTTTTTGAATTGGTCACTAATGCAATTTAAGAGTTGAGTTGCATAGTAGATCATTTAATATACTCATTACTTTTCTTGTTCTAGAAAACCTTCCTGAAAGACCACTTTATTCACTATTTCTAAAGTTGATAAGGATAAATTTGGTAAATTCGAATTACAATTTCAATAGCACTACATTAATAGCACTATTTCTGGATCCACATTTGCATGAAGTATTTTTTGCCAAGGAAAATCAGAGCAGAGAAAGGATCCATTCCTCCAGTACTTAGATAAGGAAAATTAAGTATGATATTGTAAACAGACTTGGATGGAAAATTACATATAATATATGTGGTTTAATGAAGTTATTAAGGAAGGGGAAATTCTAACAATCTACTATCTATATTTTTAGCCATTTAGTAACAGGTAAACTATGAGGATACTTTCATTTCCACCACTCCATGCTTTCTCTTGTTTATTTAGCTTAAGACCTCATTAAAGAAAATATTTTTTATAAAATCCTTTAAGGTCTTCATGTATATAATGCATATATAATGAAGAATGATTATTTGTAATTATGTTTTTGTGAAAGGTTTTAAAAGAAGGATGTACAAATTGAATACTAAAATATCTGTGCTAGCTATTTATAAAAACTAATAACTGATATTGTATGAATACTCATATATAGGTGCCTAAATTATCCTAATTCATTCATATACTTATTCAGTGTATAAAAAAGTTTTCTATTTTTCTGCTATTTTATTCTCTTATTTTGCTATTATTTATTTGTTTTATTTAATTTTATCATTTTGGGTTATTAATATACACCATTACATTTACTGTAAAACTTCATTAATTCTGTCCTTGTGAAAAAAAAGTTAATACCTAGTAAAGATTATGATTATCTTAAAACTCTATTGCTTTTACATAAAATATAAGCCTGCACTGCACAAAGGTTGAGCTGTGGGAAGTTTTCAAAAGTATCTCTAATCTCCACTCATCTTGCATTCTTTCCAACAGAAACCCAAACATCCTATCTTTTATAAAATTCTGATTGAAGTCATATCTATCTTAGAAGGTTTAACATCTTAAAATATGCTAAGAGGTTAGAAACTTATGATCAAAGTAGCTATCAAAATGCAAAATATTACTGTCATTGTTCTCAGAAGGTAAATGGCAATCATTCATGGGCTCTGTACATTTCCCTCCATTCACTGTGATCTGATCTGCTGTATGAAGCTAGTTTGCCATTGATTAAATGCTCTTCTCTCTATTGTCAAGTTAATCTTGTGTGGCATCCAAGCTTTTATTTTATCTTCTTTACACAGTTTCCTTCAGGCTCTACAAATGTGAGTAAACTTTAAAGGAAGCACAAAAGAGCAGTCATTTTTTTTTTCCTTCTCAACAAGTTGTTTTTCATCAAGTACTCTGTAAGTCACCAAGTTCTCTTTAGATATGCACTTCCTTTTCTTCAAAACCTGAAAATAACTTTAAGGTATTAGAAGATTTTGCTCTCCCCATATAAATGTTATAAATAGACACTTAGCCAAGACATTAAATGATGGGCTCATCTCCTCACAGATAAGAAAAGAGTGGTGATCAGAGAAAAGTACAGAAGTGCAGGTGCTGGTCATGGATTTTGATAGTCTGTATGCCATAATAATGAATTTGATGAAGAGGGCTGTTTTCAGTGTGATGTTAGATGTTATCAATACAAATATTTAATTATTTAGCTAATGCTCATTTATTTGTAGAACAAATTAAAAGAGTCCTTCACAGGATGGCCTTTTACTTTGGCAAAATCGAGTATTTGCCAAAAACCAGTATTGGGTTTGAAGTGCAATGAGATTGACCTCTATAGAGCCTATCACATTGTTAGGTGTAGGGGATTTATTTGAGGGTGAGTTAACAGGAATCTCTCTACTCCCTCTGAGGTCCTTTCAGCTTGTGATAGACCCCACATTGATGTTACTAAATGTCTCACATCCAGCATAACATTCAAATAATATTTAGAACAATATTAATTAAGATGCATTACCTGATCTAGTTTCAGGACTGGGCATGAATCTACATTTGCATTTTAACTATGCAGTGATAATGTGGATAAAAATTATTTTCTGCATTAAAAAGGAAGGCACCAAGAAATATAAGCTTGACCAGTTTTTATATTAAAAGGAATATATTAGATAAAGGCTAGCTAGAAAATTAATACATATTAGAGAATATGCATCACAAACACATAGATACTATATTCACAAATAAAACAAGCAGAAAATTATTATTTAAAATCTGGCTATTTCAGATATCATATTTATCTAAGTTATTAGATAAATTAATTCCAATGAATGCTCAGATACAGAAATGAGGTTGGCCCCATTCTCTGACTGGACTGCAATAAGACAAATAGATAATATAGCATAAAAATTAGCTAACTGAAAATTAAAATATAGGAACACTTATTTAATTACCTAATGAATTAAAGCTAATTAAAATTATAAAGTTGAAATACATACAACATTTTGCTAATGTCATTATTTCATATAAAATATGAAAGGTAGGCTCAGCTTTCAAAGAAGATACATTCCATGCATGCTATTATCATATGCACTAGGTCACAGAAAAGAATGGGGTTCACTCTAGTCCTACAAATAAGAAGATAGACATGTATAAAAAATACAAATCCCTTTCATTTTTCTCTCATTCTCTTTAGCCTTGCTTTGACATAAAAGTCCAGTTAAAAGTTACCAAAAAGTACTTTTCTATTAAAATTGAAATGATTTACCTTTGAAATGGACAATACATTTTAACTTTGTCACAGAAAAACAATACAATGACTTCTGTAAGGGCTTCTGCATATTGAACATTGGCTATTAAAGTGTCTGCATTTCCCATTCAAATTACACTGTATGACAATCAGATATTCTGGAATAGGAATCATTGTGGAGACCATACAGTGTACTGATAAATTAAAAACATTGTATATTAATAAGAACTTGTCTTGAGGAAAATATATCTGTGATCAGGATATAGATGTATACATATCAGAAAGGAAAAGTTAAACAGAATTTTTCTCAATTACAGTCATATACCAAACTATAAATCAAGGCAGCTTAGAAAACACTAGGCAAAATAAGTGCCCCAAATACTACATTTAGGTATCTCAATTTCAAACCACAGAAAATCAAATATAAATAAAAATTTTAGAAGTCTATAGCGGAAACAAAAACTCCTGCCCATTAGAGAAATAATCGTAAGAACTACATCTGATTTTTTTTCTTAGATGCAATGCAAGCAAGAATAGAGTGAAATATTTAAAATCTTTCAAACACAAAGGAAGCCTAAACTTTTTATTTGCAAAATTATCTCTCAAAAGAGGAGGAGAATTTCACTCTTTTGAACACTAAAGTGGATGTGTCACTATGGTATTCTGATTTTAATTCTTTCCAATAAATACCAAGTGGAATAGCTGAGTCATATGGTAGTTCCAGGCCTAATTTTTGAAGAATCTCCACATTGCTTTTCAAAGTGGTTCTACAAATTTGCAGTCCCAACAGCAATTATAGGTGGACCTTTCTCACTACTTCCTTGTCAGCATTTATTATTATTTGTATTCTTGATAATTGGCATACTAACCAGGGTGAGATGAAATCTCAATTTAGTTTTTATTTGCATTTCCCAGACTATATAGGGATGTTTAAAGTTGATTTATATTTCTTGATCATATATGTTTCTTCTTTAAAAAATGTCTGTTATCATTATTTTGCATGTAGTTTTGCAGTTTGTATTTAATTTGTTGTTCTGGAGGAGTAGATGTCAAAGATTTTCTCCCATTGTGTAGATTCCCCCCAACCTTCTGCCTTTAATTTCTTCCTTAGCTATGCAGAAGCATTTTAATTTGATGTTGCCTAATCTATTGATTCTTGGTTTTATTCCTGGAGCTTTAGGATCTTGTTATGGAAGTTGGTGCCTGTGCTGACGTATTGTAGTTTTGACCCTGTGTTTTCTCCTAGCTGTTACAAAGTTACTGGTCTAATTTCCAGCTCTTTTATGCACTTCAAGTAAACATTTTTAGCAAGATTAGAAGCAGTAGTCTAGTTTTATTCAACTACATATGGATAGCCAATCTTCCCAGTGCCATTGATTAATAAAGCTATTTTTCCCCAGCATATGCTTTCAGCACCTTTGTCAAGTATCATATGGACTGTATCAATGTTTTGTCTCTGTCTAGTAGCACAACTCACAATAGCCAAGATATAGAACTAGACCAGGTGTCCATCAACAGATGAATGAATAAAGAAAATATGGTGTGTGTGTGTGTGTGTGTGTGTGTGTGTGTGTGCATGCGCGTGCGTGCTCATGCACACACGCACATGTGCAAAATGTAGTTTTATTTAGACATAAAGAGTAGTGAAATTAAGGCATTTGCTAGTTAATGGAAGGAACTCAAGTAAGGTGAAAAAAGGTGAAATAAACAAGATTCAGAAAGTCAAGGATTAAATATTTTCTCTCATATATGAAAACAAGAGCAAAGTAAGGGAGGAAAGATGGAAGGAACCCATGCAAAAAGAAAGGATATCAATGAAGTACAAGAAGGAAATTGAGAGACATGAGGGTGGGTCAGGAAAAGCTAGAAATTGTGGAATGGAATTGAGCAAATTTTGCTATGTAAATATATTAATATTCCACAGTAAATTTGACTTTTATGTATATTATAATTGACAAATAAAAAACAATAAATATATTGAAGGAAGTTCGGTAAAAAAGAGGAAGTGAAACAAGGGGAGGAAGAAAAATAGAAAAAAGGGAATTACTAGGGATTATATGGAACAAATTATATTCCATGTATATAGAAATATGTCATAATGAATACCACTGTTATTTAATTCTATAATTTACACTATAAAAGAAAAAGGCACCAATAAAAATGTGTAAAAACTATCCTTCCCCCAAAGAATGAAGAAGAAATATAGACATTCAGAATTTTCTCCGAGAAAAACGGTATATTGAAACTCAGACCTTCATTATGAGAGGAAGATTACTACAGGACAAATAAAGTAAAATAAAATTTTCATTTTCATTCTCAATTGATCTAGAAGATTGAAGCTTGTTCAAATGATACCTGCAACAAAGTATTTGATTGTATACATATATACACATAGGCATAGTTTATATATTCTTATCTGTAAATGTATTTAATAAGAGCAATAATAAAAAGGAAAGTTAGGACAGAATTAGAGATTTTTTACAAAAATTATGAAATAACTGAACTATCAATAAAATAGTATAATGTTTTAAAATGTACTGAGGTCAACAAAAGTATTCTGTAAACACTATGCAACTCTTAAAAACAATTTTCAAAAAGTATAATTGCTATCCTAAGAAAAGAGAGAGAATAGAAATATTGAAAGGTTTTATTAAACCACAAATAGGAGAAAAAAGCAAAGGACAAAAATAGCAAGAGAAAACAAGGGAAATTAATAGAAAATATTAATAAATGTAATAGCAATCAAGCCAATTGTATAGTTGATCACTTTGATAACCAATTATATAAATGTATCAATTGAAATATGAAATTACCAGAATGTACAAAGTAAACAAATTCCAGCTATATATTGTCTCCAGGAAGCTCACTTTAAATATAAAGATGCCTATAGTTTAACAATAATAGGATCTGAAAATATGTATCATGCTAACACTAATCAACAGAATGCACTGTGTTAATTTCAGACAAAGAAGACATAAGAAGTAAAGTTATTAAGGATAAAGAAGCCTATTATATATAAAAACATTTCATACTCTTCAAGAAAATGTACCATTTCTTCTTATGTCTGTGCCAATAACAATGTATCAAATATGAAGGCAGAGAGAGCACTAATCTTCTGGATATATAAAAAGCTCAAAAAACTCGACACCAAACAAACTACCCAATCAATAAATGGGGTAAGAACCTAAACAGACACTACTCAGAAGATATAAATTGATCAACAAATATATGAAAAAAAATGTTCAACATCTTTAGTAGTTAGAGAAATGCAAATCAAAAGTACTCTAAGATTTCATCTCATGCCAGTCAGAATGGCAGTTATCAATACAACCAACAATATGTGTTGGTGAGGATGTTGGGGAAAAGTCACACTCATATATTGCTGGTAAGATTCCTTAGAAAACTTGGAATGGAATCACCATTTGACCCAGCTATCCCAGTCCTCCAATTACACACAAGGGCTTAATTTCAGCATACTATAATAAATCAGCCACATCAGTGTTCATAGCAGCTCAATTCAAAATACCAAAATAGCTAAAGTATGAAATCAAACTAGATGCCATTCAATAGATGAATGGATAAAGAGACTGTGATTTTATATATATATATATATATATATATATATATATATATATATATATATATATATATATATTACACAGCATTAAAAGAAAATAAAATTATGGAATTTGCTAGGAAATGTGTGGAATTGGAGATTAACATGCCATGTGAAGTAAGCCAATCCCCCAAAACTAAATGTTCTCTCTGATAAGTGGAGGGTGATCCATAAAGCGGGAAGGCATGGGAAAAATGGAGAGACATTGATTGGGCAAAGGGGAGTGAGGGAAAAGGAAGGAAGTGGGTGGGGGTAGGAAATATGGGGGAATGAGATAGACATCATTACCCTAGGTACATGTATGACTGGACATATTGTACAATGCTACATCATGTAGAACCAGAGGAATGAAATTTGTGACTGCAGTTGTGTGCAATGAATCAAAATGCATTCTGCTGTCATCATATCTAATTACAATACATAAATATTTTTTAAATGGAAGCAAAACCTGATAGAATGGCAAAGAAAACAGGAATTTGCTCTAATAGCTGAAAGTTTCATATCTTGCAGAAATGAGCAATCTGACTGACAGGTCACAAGTTAGTAAGGACAGAGATGAATCCACCATTAAAATCTCTCAAGATGATATAATCGACATCTATAGAATAGTTCATCCAACAGTGGTATAATGCAAGTAGACTCTTCTCAAACCTACGTGTAACATACAATATTAATCATACCCTGGGTGGGGGAGGATCACTTAACAAACAGAAACATCCTATAAATTTGATAGCATAGATGAAATGAACCAATTACTTGAAAGACAAATTCTGCCAAAATGCACATGAGAAAATAGACAATCTGAATAGGTTTATGTCTGTTAAGGATATTGAATCAAAAGTTTAAGAAGTGTCTGGTGGGTTCAATTTTGAGTTTTACCAAAAATTTAGGGAAGAAATTCTATACTAATTTTGAACACTTTAGAAAATTGAAGCAGAAGTAGTACTTTATATTTTATTTTACAAATTCAACCTTATGCTAGTCATAAAAATAAAAACAAAGACTTTATAAGAGATTCACATATTTTAGTTTTTTTAAAAAATCTTATAATTTAACTAATGATGTTTAATCATCAAAATATACTAAGCATATTATTTTCATTTATCATTCATCTTTTACTCATCTAACTAGAAACATTATATAATCATAAAAATTCTATCTATCTATCTATCTATCTATCTATCTATCTATCTATCATCTACAATCTGCCTGCCTTTGTACTTGTCTATATACTATTTACACATCATTCTATTATTTATCATAGTCATGGATATCTTGTTTTGTCCAATAATATAAAAAAACTTTGGCAAGATTCACAGTATATCTTTAGGATAATATTGGATTCTTTTAATGTTTTGGTGGTAGAATAAAAAAATTTTTGATGTTTTTTTTTCATACAACCTGACTTAGGATTCTATTTTATGTTCTTAAAAAATAATAGAACTTAAAATGACTTTGCATTTATGTAATTTATATTTCCCTTTTTTCTATATTTCATTGTGAATAGACAAGTAAGTACACAGAAAATTTCTATCAATTCTTGAATGCAACAGTAAGAGCATCCATGTTCAATAATACTGGACCATCAGGATGAAGCAGAAATTACTCACTCTTGGTTTCCACTTTTGTGATTCAATCTGCAAAGTTGGTTCTGAAAACTCTATTTTATAGATACTAGCCCATTTTTCCCAAGTTCAGGAACACTTGTGATCCATATGACTGTTTTTGGGAATATTATCTAATATCATATAGAATCAGGCATTATGCGTATGTGTCTTTTTATAACATACTAACACACACACACACACACACACACACACACACACATACACACAAAAAAACATGGAAATCACCTAAAAAGACATGCATAATTGCTTTTCCTTGAGAAATGGGAAATGAGAGCATTTGGTAAAGTTGTAGGGTGATGCATTGACTGTTTGTTGCTCTTGTTATATTTTATTTTTTGTTTATTTTTAATAAAATATTTTCTAGCAATTTCTAACCAAAAACATGCTGGATTTTGAATAGCTCTTTCAGTAATAAGGTGACTCAAAATAAGTCTCTGCTTCTGGTGACTAAAGATAGAAACATACATTACAGATGAAATTATGTCCCCTTAAATTCATGTTGAAGCCCCAATACCCAAATAAAACTGTATTTGGAACTAGAGCTTTTGAAGAGGTTATTTATATTAAATATGGTATAAGAGTGAGACTCTATTTGGATATGACTACTGTGTTTATAAGAAGAGGATGAGACACCAAGGATGCATGTGCACAAAGAAAAGGCCATGTGAGGACACAGCAGGAAAACAGCTTTAGCAAACCAACAAACGAAGCTTCTGGAGGAAACAAAGTTGATGCAATTATGATCCTGCATTTCCAGCTTGCAGCCTTTTCCTAATTTCCTGTGAGAATATAAAAAAACCTATGCACAGTCTATCATATATATATATATATATATATATATATATATATATATATATATCCCCACACACACATACACATCCATGTCATAGATTTTATGTGGAATAAATAGAGTTAAGTAGCAATCTTTGATGTGTGTGTGTGTGTGTGTGTGAGAGAGAGAGAGACAGAGAGAGAGAGAGAGAAAGAGAATCAGACCCTGGACCCTGGGAAGTCTGGGTTCCTAGTATAGTTGTGTCTGGCCACCAGAACATGGATCCCCCAAATTCATCAAAGTTTGCTACTTCACTCCATGTATGCCACTTAAAATCTGTGACAACCATCCTATCCAGTACCACTGACCTGATAGCATAAATAAAAATATTGAGCTATCCAATTTATGTGCTTTGTGATTGTGTACAATAAACAGGCAGTGGAGCAAAAGTAAAGATGGAATTGAAGATCTAGAACTTCTCTGAGAGTTTGTGTGTGAACACAGTCCACTCTGATGTCATGAAGTCCCTACAGCAGAAGCAGGATAGTGTCTGTCAGGTGTCACAGGAGGATGGTGGACTTTGAGCTGAGTAAGAGCAAAGGCCTTAGGAGTTTGCGAGTTTCACAGCATAACTTCATTAATCCATCATTCTACAAAGACTAAGAAATGATTTGAATTTGGTCAAAAAGTACTGGTGGTTTTCTTCTATGGTTTATCTGATGTTTATGGAATGATCCTGAGCTTCTCAGAGTCAAAAACAATTTTATATTCTCTTAGTGAAAACTGAACTTAGAGGCAACAATAATCATTGTTTCTAATACTCAAAACTTGTTTCAATCACTTTAGGAATTACTAGAAATTTGTAACAGAAATATATTTAACTTGTAGATTTTCTTGTCACACCTTAAAAGTTTGCCCTCAGATATGATTTTAATTTACAAAAATTAAGTTGCCCAAATAGGCTGAATTTTATTTAGTTTTCAAATATTAAGGCATAAATTTAAAAAGTAGTATTTTGAAAATGTTAAAATGCATATCTTAAGATCCTCCTTTGAAAGATAAAAAAACCCATCAAGTAAATAGTTCAATAATATTTATATTATTTGACATGTTCAGTAAATATTATAATTGAAATATTTCTGGATAGTAATGGTGAATAAAGGCCTTATTTCCATATCATATAATAAATATACCTATATGCATAGTATTTTCTGATTTACTTTGTGAAATAAAATCACTTTTTAAAAGTAAGATATAGGGTATATGTGTTCATTCTGTAATTAGACTGATTTATCATTACAGACAAATGTAAGCAAAGTGATCATTGACATTAATACTTTTCATATATTTTATTGCCTTTGGTTATACTAACATTTTCATGATACAAACTTAATTAGATACTTATTGAAGTCAGAATAATTATAGCATTCTTAATGCTGATAAGACACAAAATGAAACTTCAGATGTTAGAGTTGCTATTTTCCTGATTTCATCTAAATATATACATGTTAAAGCCCAGAGAATAAGCAATTTTGCTTCATTGCTTTCTGTCTAGGTGAAATGTAGTTATTTGAAGCAAATATTAGCTGCTGGAAACTCAAGTCAGTTCGCATTTGTCACTTTTGTACTCTATCTCAGAAATCAAAATTACTTTTAATTTTTTTAAAAGAGATTAATTTTCTTATATATCCTTATAATACCAAAGTATTAATTCCGGAGAAAATTGGGATTCTCTAATTGAAGACCCCAGGACATACTGACCTAATAGTATTGATATTATTTCTATCTGAAGCCAATTTCATATCATCCCTCAGTATCTGAAGTCTTGCCTTTACAGAAGTCAGTCCAACCACTGTGTTCAAACTACTATTTCATCTCTTCTCTCAAAACTCTTTTTTTCTATAGTTTTAATTTTCCCTTTGTTTTCAAACTCCTTAAATGTTATTCTTTATTTACTGAGTTCAGTTCTTTACTGTAAAATTCCCTTTCAATCAGTTGCCTTTAAATATATCCATATTATCTATTCCAATTTATGTGTGTATGCAGTAGTACCTGTTTTGTACTATTGTCTATACCCTTGCTAAAAAACAAAATGCAAATTACATTAGTTTCCTTTTTTCCTGAAGATGTATTTCCAATTATTTACTTATCATGATCTGTTTGTCATATCTTTGCTATTTGTCTTGGTCTGTTTGACCTACTATCACAAAAATCCCACAACTGGTTAGTATATAAATCTCAAAAACTTATTTCTCACAGTTCTGGAAATGGAGTATTACCATAGGTAGATCGGAAATAAAACACCAAAGGTAGTGTTACTTGCTTAAAATTATAGTCGTCCTTTGTGCCAACAAGAGTTTGGAAGAACATGTTATTGATTTCTACAACATCCCCAATTAATTACCCTCCTTTGACATGTATAAATTTATTGGGGATATGGCTTTAAAACCTTACAAAATCAACTGGGTGATTTTGGTAATTGCTGGTATTCCTTCATATTACGTCTTTACTGAAACATTTAAACTCAGTTGTGAGTATCATGTAGGACATTTATTAACCTGGCATGTTTTCCAATGTGATTTGAATTGCTGTGGTAAAATATCGCACACCTTGCTATCTTGATCTGCGGTCATGTTGACTGATTTAGTATGCTCTCAGTAATAAAATACTCCCCAAAATACTGAATGATCTTAACAGTCTAAATAATGTCTTCTTGGTCTATTATGTTGAATAATAAAAATAATAATCGCTGGTAAGCCTGGAGTAGTTGCATTCTGGATGACTAAATGTTTTACATACATGCCAAAGTTCAGTAAGTAAGTTTTTTGACAACAGATCTGCCTGGAAATTTGGTAAGGATTCTTAGAATCCAGTAATCTGGGTATAAGGAAATACCTTTTTTAAAGACAGATACAAATTGTATCACTTTAAAACACTAACAGTGGAGGGGGGGAAAAATTGGTAGACCCTTCTGAATGTTGGGAGCAACCAATACATAACCTAAGCAGTCATGTTCTAGGTTTTATAGGGCCAAAAATTAATAAAATTTCACAATACATTTTAAATAAAGTAACTACAAGTTTATAAGGACTAAATTAAACACACATGTCAATGTCCATTTAAATACTGGATACATAATTATAGATTTTCTTTTCTGTTTAGGCTTTATAGTTGATCTATAAATATAACTGGATAAATTTTTATGTAACATTTTATATAGAAAATATTTGAAAATATTTCATTATATATTTTATACATTTGCTGATCAGAAAAAAATATTTTCAAAAACCAGTTTTTAGCTTTGAATATTTCAAACAATTTTATGTCATTTATAAAAAAATGAGTTTAAGTGAGATATAGCTAGATAAAAGTGTAGAGATTTAGGAAGGCATTTGTGAAGTGATCATGTATAGAATCACATGGTGAAATAAGAAAAACTGACTAGGGTATCTTTCACAAAATCCATTGCTATAGATTGGGGCTAAATGGGATGCAATGAGCACTCCACTCACATATATTATGTGGTAATATAATTTCAAATATTTGATTTAATTTATATTTAATTTTAGAGCTTCACATTTGAAATTTCTAATAGTCAATATATCAAAGTTCAGGACTTCCATCAAGGTATGTGATTTCCCAGGAAATTATTTTTCATATTAACCTTTATTCTATAAACTATTTGATTTAAAAAAAAAAGTTAAAAAAATATTAGCAAAATATCTGACTCAATATGACCTATAGTAAATTATCAATGAAGATTTAGAAAAATGTGCACAGAACTAGTATGTATTTAGATGATTCCTGGTAGTCTCCAGCCACAGTTTTCCCATTCACATCCAGGAATCAAGCTCTTCAATCATTAAGCTTTTCACTTTTAAAAGCACAGTTACTGGAAAAAATTTGTTCCATTCCAGTATAGTATTTAGTAATTTTGTTACTATTCATAACTCTATGGATCTAATGACAGGTTTATATGAAAAAATATATAGAACTTTTTTTCTCTGAAGTTACTTAATGCAACTTCTTTTATGTTGGTCACATCATTGTTTATAACTCCACATTATCTTCCATCCTTATCTAATTATTGACATCCAATTACTTACTCAAAGGTAGTTAATGTACATAGTTAATAACGACCTCAGATGTTACTCTTACCCTGAGTATAAAAATAAATCGATCATTTGAACCATATTTGTTTTCTGGTTATATTTCTTTCTCTTTTAAAATATTTATTTTTTAGTTTTAGGTGGATATAATATCTCTATCTCTATTTTGTTTTTTTGTGGTGCTGAGCATTGAACCCAGTTCCTATGTTTTCTGGGTGAGCATCCTACCACTAAGCCACAACTTCAGCCTTATATTTCTTGTTTGAAGTTTTATGACACAAATATAGAACATGTTTTCCAAGTATATCTTCTCTTGAATTCAGTCACATCTCTGCATTACTAGAATGTAATCTCCTTTTATGTGAACAGAGCACGGTCTTCCACATGTCACTGTCTGCCTATTGGCTATACCAGAGGTACATAGACTGAACGAGAGCAGTCCAATTTTAACAGAAGTGTTTGATGTCATCCAGCAAAGATTAAGAAATACATAAGGGAGTATGATGCTATTATCTCAAAAACGGCAGAAGGATGTATACTAAGGGTCATTATTCAAAATTATGATAAATTTCAGATAACAGTGTCACAGAATCACACTGAGAGTGGGGTCCTTCTCAGAGCAGTGCCCTGAGATATTGCTCAAGTTACATATCCATGAAATTGATTCTAATTGGAGAAAGCATATTGATGAAATGGCTCTTTTTGCATTCTATCTATATGAATGAGATTGATGAGGCCACCCCCAGATAATCTCCTGACACTAGAGGCAATTTGGTAATCCTACTAGGGGTCATCAGTGGATAGGAAGTGAGCATAGGATAAGAGATATATCTTCCCATTACTGTGACATTCAGGAGTGACACACCACAGGTAGCACCCCCAAAAAAACAATCTGAAGCATTGAAAGCCAGTGGAAAGGCCCATACATGACTTGAGACCCAGAGATAAAGGTGATTGTCTCTTGTGATTTATTACTGCATTCAATAAATGATCATATACATTCTGACTTTTAATTTCTTCAGTAATTTTTGGGGTCCATGAGTGAGGTGGTTAAAAAAAAAATGGCTATGATATCATTCACAATAGTGGACAGGCCCACAGACATGATTTGGAACCAGCAGAGGGGCCCACACAAAAATCTGAGACCAAGAGGCAGAGGTAGTCTCTAGGTGGTCTAGAATTCTGACTGCTTTGTGTGTCTGACATTACTGAGAGTTATCCAAAAATATTCATTTCAGCCCTGTTTGTACAGCCAATCACAGTAAGAAATTTTCCACTTGCTGGAGGTACAAGTAATCCTCTTACCAGCTTCCCTTTTGGAATTTGGCCTGGCAAGGGACCCTGACTCAAAAAAACAAAAAAGCACAATTCCTGGACCTTATTGGAATATTTGATTGATTATAGGTAGAGATACAATGTCTCAGAGTATCCCTATATGTAGAAATATGAATTTTGAGTACAGGAGTCTGAGTTTAGGCTGCCCCATCTGGTCATTGCTGCTGGTTTTGACAAGTCCCAAACCTTGGAAGGTGACTACCCTATTGTGAGAAAGGTATGTCAAAACCAGTGGCCCATGAGGGGTTGGGTTCATGCTGGTGCTTCTGCTTTCCCAGTCCTAGGAACTTACAAAATATTAAGTTCCCTGAATTACTCTTGAATCCTGATTATATCCATATAGAATGTTTTTAAATAAAATTCCTTATTAAATAAAGTCACAAATAATTAGCCATTTAAAATCTCATAATATGAAAGCAATTTCAAATAATTAAATATTATCTTGAAGTTCAACCTGAATATATCTGAATCACAGATATGACAGCTACAATAATATAGTAGTTTATAAGATAAAATTTTGTAATCAAGATATTGAAAATGTTTTTTCAAAATACCAATTTGAAAGTATTTAATAATCAATCTCCATTATTAAATAGTTATAATATTTATTGTGAATAGTTCAAGTACAATGCTGTTTGTGAGACTACATCTGCAACCCATCAAAAATATTTTAAAGAATTTGAAGACGGAAATATAAATGGCTATAATCTGCATAACCATATAAGTCTTAAAAAAGTATTTTAACTTCATCATATGCTTTCATTCTCTCAGAAATGTTAAGTGGTATAGAAACTTGTATAAAGTATATTTAACCATTTCTATGGAAAATAAACAACAGAAAGCCCTAAAATCTTCATGTGCCTTGAAAGGAAGAAAATAAACAAAGAAACATGTAGTATACTTACTATCATTTTCTCCACTCTGTCCTTCATTTTCAATCGCATATTTTATTCTGTTTGATATATTATATCCCACCAGTAATTGACCAATAATTTTTTTCCTATATATTTCACATATAATTTAGTTCTTAAACTAAAAATAATTAGTCAATTACTGGTGGGATATAGTATATCAAACAGAATAAAATATGCTATTGAAAATGAAAGAGGGGGCTGGGGATGTGGCTCAAGCGGTAGCGTGCTTGCCTGGCATGCGTGCGGCCCGGGTTCGATCCTCAGCACCACATACAAAAAACAAAGATGTTGTGTCCGCCAAAAACTGAAAAATAAATATTAAAAATTCTCTCTCTCTCTTTCTCTCTCTCTCTCTCTCTCTCTCTCTCTCTCTCTTTAAAAAAAAAAGAAAATGAAAGAGTAGAGAAAATGATAGTAAGTATACTGCGTTTCTTTAGTTTCTTTATTTTATTTTCAATTTTCTTTATTTTATTTTTAATTCTCTTTATTTCATCTTATTCCTGGCCTGCTCACACCTTTTGGGACAGATTTGCCTCAGTTGTCAAAACACTGCTTCACAAAACACAAATAGATCATGTTATTTCTCAAACTCTTCAATAAATTCTAATATCCTTCAAATTCAAAGCCATTCATCAAAGGTAAGCCTGGCACACATAAGTGATCTGGCCCATATTGACTTTTCTTGTCTCGTTCTATTACTATATCATTCCTCTGTTCTTTGAGGATTATGGACCACTGCTTTTCTGTCTGGGATAAAGCATTGTCAAACACTATTGTTCTTGTTCTCATGTGACTGATCCATGAGGTATTGGAAAAGATAATGGAAATAAAAACAAGAAAGATATTCTTAAAAATTTGTTCAAATCTTTAAAAATAATGAAATATGGCATTTGATGGTAATGGAGTTTAGGAAAGAGAGATAGCTTAATAAAGTTTTCTGAAAACAGGACATCTAAGCTTAAACATAAACTGAAATAGCTACAACACTGAATTAAAGATCTGTTCAGTCAAATAGAAGATGAAGTTAAAAGACCCTAAAGCCAGGGCAAGCTTGGTTTGTTCAACAATCTGGAAAAATAACAGTCAATCAGAAGTATATTTAAGGGGAGCCTGGGAAAAACAGAGGTTCAAATGAAAGTCAGGGACTGGATTATGCAAAGCATACTTGTACTATTACAAACTAGTTATCCTTTGTATAATTCTGCACATAGGATTCTCCCTTGGAATTATGTTACCACACCAAATCTTTCTGTTTGTTGTGTTAGAAAAATCAACTTTGTGTCATTTATTTTCATAACTAGTAATACTTTTATGACTTGAATATCTTGCTTAGCTTTTTTTTCTGCTAGTCATGGTGACAACACTTAATGTGATGCTCCTAAACATGAATTTCCTTGTCTAACTTTGATTGGAATATCCTTAAGGGTTAGAATATTGTCTTAAAATAACATGCATTATTTAATTTATGTAGACCATTTTTAATTACTCTGAGGATCCTTAATAGTTCTGGAATCAGAAAACCAATTAATTAATATGCAAAACAAAGCAGAAAAAAATAAAAGGTAGTGAGAATTTGCCATACAACAACTTTGTTATGACTGCATTGATAAAGCAACTCATTATCTTGATTTTTTAAATTTTAAATATCCTTTTTTGTAATTTGGATGCAAATATAGTTTGTGATACTTTAAAATTTTTTTTTCATTCTTCAGTAGCAACTCTTCAGTGCAAAGCACAATGCTGTTATGTGATTAAAATCACTCCATATGTATAATATTACTGATGTTGGAGCACAATGACGTTTTGAGAAATTAGTACCATACCATATACTCTTTTAAGTCTCCATACTTTAATGCATTTATAATGGATTCACCCAGAGGCTTCTTTTTCTATAAATCCAAGAACAAGTGATCAAAATTATTTTTTAAACAAAGATTCCAGAGGTTATGATAAACATTGGTCATATTAATGAGTACTTTTTAGGGATTAATACATTTTGGGCTTAGTTTCCTAAAATAAAATATGAAACTAATCATGAAAGCCATCAGAAGGAAGAAGCTATAAAGTATAATGTCACCTTCTTCTGCATTATGTGTGTGTATTATAAATGGCTGCTGATGTCATTGGCCCCTTACCAGGTATTATATATGTTAATCACATAATAATAGTAGCAGCATAGTAATAACTAATAATAAACAGTAACTAGTTAGTGTTTTGATATAATAATATTTTTCATTCATCAATTAAATTATTGCTTTAGCAATTATTTATTTTAGACAACTTGATAAAGAGATGTATAAGAGTCTGAGCATGACATTGGCACCTAGTAAAAATTCTCATTTCAGATTGATGGACGCTAAGCTATAAGAAAATTGACAGTGTGTTTTGTTTATTTGTTCACATCATGTTATTTTCCAATCATTTCATTTCAGAAGAAAGTCGCTCTAGGCTCTGCCTCTAAGTTATAGAGAATCTATCAAAAATGTTATTAAAAATCTGGTGTTCAGATTAAATTACAATTTGATCAAGTAGATGGTAGCAGGGGACATCTTGTGGTCAAAGCACCAAATGAGTGAATTTGTTTGAATAAAATGAAGAAATCTCAGAAAATAATCATTTTATATATAGAAAAAGTGAAGTAAATTTAAATGTATGAAACAAAGTAAATTAAAAATATAATTGTCAACTATAAGAATCTTTCTCAAAATTTTTGATTTATACAAATTGGTAGTGACAAGAAAAGCAAAATTACCAAAAAGAGGAAAACAGTCTTTTAATCTATAATATTGCACTTTTAAATGGTTGAGTCATGTATTAAACACAGTATATGTTTATCATACCAATGCTTTATAAACAGGGTCCAACACAAGGTTGAGACACATTGACAATAGACATAGGGCTGAGAGTCAATTCCCCAAGCCCAGTATCAGTGAGTGTTCATGCTGGATTCAAAACTTAAGATACAGAAATAAGTCCAAACCAAGTCACATGACCCCCCCCCCCAGCCACTTTAAAGAGGGACTCAAATCCATGCTTGTGTTTCTCAATACTGGTTATAATATAGGTAATTTAAATCCATATGTGAGGCTGGGTGAAACTTAGCAAAAACAGCACAACGTAGCAGAGCTCAAAGTGCAATCTAGAAACCAAGAAGCAGCTCAAAATTCATGCCAAGACACAGGCAAGGAGCCAATCAGCAAGGAGGTGAAGCATCTCTGTTGGATGTCACCACCTAGAAAGCTTTATTGCTATACCCAGTGTTGCAGCCACTCTTTATAGGATAGACCGCTATTCAACATTTGGTTTAGATACAGAGTTAGTGCATTCCACACACAAACACACACACCAACCAAGAAGAATATACAAA
This sequence comes from Callospermophilus lateralis, assembly GCF_048772815.1. Lineage (NCBI taxonomy): Eukaryota > Metazoa > Chordata > Mammalia > Rodentia > Sciuridae > Callospermophilus > Callospermophilus lateralis. The sequence goes on along the minus strand of NW_027512584.1, from coordinate 47,480 downwards.
GGAAGTGTTTCTCACAAAATGAAGTTTTCAAGAGAGAATAGGGTGGCTCATAAGCAGGTCCAAACAATGTTTAAGAGAGCAGGGAAGGAACACTGACTTTGGGATCCTGTTGTTGTTAGCAGGTGGGGCCAGCCTGGCGGTTCTCAGGTAGTCATTCCCATGTGCACAGGGCTTTGCGTTGTTTGCAGTTGCCACAAGTGCCAAAAGAGGAGCAACCTACTGTCAGATTTCTTAGATATGGCACAAAGGGAAAAGCACAAGGGTGAAGAACAAACTATGTTAGCAGTCAAAGAAAAATGTTTTCAGACTATCAATGATGACTGAGTCTGGAAAATGGACACTGTTAATTTCTACAAAGTATACATAGTCATTAGTGATTTTGAAATTAGATTTTCAAAAGAAATATAATTTATTCTAAAGAGAAAGGATACATGAAACTAAATTACTTCATTGCTGTGATATAAGCATGAGTGTGTGTATAATATTATCAATTAGCTTCCATATCTCATGTATTTCTGAAAATTAAATGTACCATGTGAGTACATATAAATACAGCATAGGATTATGAATACAAATAATTCAATCTTTAAATCTTTGAATTATTCTATGAAGGTGAATTTATAATCAAATTATTTAGCAATTTTGGAAACATTGTTCAGAAGTGGTTAATTGATTTGTTATCAGGAAGAAATAGAAATATAAGAGTCTCAGTTTATTGTACTTCTAATACTATTTCTTGGAAAATGAAAATAACTTTACCTCACTAGAACACTCAATTCCTTAATTCTTGTGATGAATATGAGTTGCACCTATGTTATTTCCATATGTAATAGAAAAGTCATCTTGCACTGATACTACATTGAAGAAATTAATTATATAAAAAATATGTGCAAAGATGTTAAGCCCAGGCATGATGTAGGGGTAGGGAAAAACTCTAATATAAAAAATGTTAAAGAGAATTTATTCAACACATAAGTATAAAATTTGCTATCTCCTTTTAATCAGCAATAGTAATCATCTTACCTTATAATACATGTGTTTTTGTTTTAAAGTACTCAATATTAAATTAAATTATTCATTCAGTTACTCTAAGCATACAATGACATGCTGCCTAACTTAATATTAGGCTTTTTATTAGTTCAATAAAATAATTCAATATCATAATGTGTTCAATTAAGAAACAGTTGTATTCATTCACAAAGGTACATTAAGTTTTACTATAAACTCAAGCCCCACTTAAACTTCCAAGCACAATACATAAAAGTAAAATCCACAGACATACAGTCTATATTTCATAGTCATTAAGTAATTCATCAGCATTCAAAACTACTCATGAAATACACTAGTAAAATAAGGAAAATAAAACTGTGGCCAGTTAATTGAACTTCCTATTTTCTGGGCTCAGAATATTTTCTTATTTAAGAACTGATCAACTTCTACTTTTCTCATTGTAATTCTCATGTAACTCAAGAGTTATTATTTGCATTTTTGTTGCCCAGTGTGATAGCCACTAACTACATGTGGTAATTAAATTTAAAGTTGCCTATAATCTCAGCAGCTTGGGAGGCTAAGACAGGAGAATCAAGAGTTCAAAGCAACCTCAGTAAGTTAGAGAGCCCCAAGCAACTTAGGGAGACCCTGTCTTATAATACAAAATAAAAAGGACTGAGAATGTGGCTCAGTGGATAAGCACTCTTGAATTAAATTTCTGGTACCAAAAATAAAAATTAAACATTAAAAAAATTAAGTTTAATTATTTAAAATTTATTTATTTATTTATTTATTTTTGTGGCACTAGGATTAAAATCAGGGCCTCACATATACTAAGGCAAATGTTTTACCACTAAGAGATATCCATAGTCGTATTCTAAATCATATTTTGTATCAGGTTCTTACTATGTTGCCCATGCTACAATCAAAGTTGTGATTCTTCTACTTTATCCTCCCAAGTAGCTGGGATTATAGGAGTGTACGTCAGTGCCCACCGTATTTATTGAAAATATAAGTCAGCTTTTCAATCACACAAGATATATAATATTTTGGATATTTCATTAATTTATATGAATATATTAATTAAATTTAATAAACTACACAAGACAGTAATCTTTAAAATTCCTAGGTACAGAAAGAGTTGATATTAATTTGTTGGAGTATTTTCTTTCAGAATGTTGCTTTTCTTAGATAATTAAAAAAAAATAGTTAATCGTTTCTAACTGAACATAAAGTTTCAAACATTTTATTTATACTTAAGTATATATAAATACCAGAGTACTAAAAAAAAATTTTCTGAAAAAATTTTACTCTTACCTATATCACACAGCTATACTCACATTGTATAAATTAATACAGATTTTTAAATTATAATTCCAACAATAGTATTCCATCACAATTAAATTTCAATAAACTCTCAGTTTTTATAATCTTAGACTATAAAATAACAATAGTAGAAAACATTAGCATTTATTTGAGAAACATCATTTATAATCTGATTCTATTTGCATATCTTTGGAAGAATGCTCATTTGAAGCAATGGACTTCTTAAAACTATTCTGCTAATGAGATTAATTCCTTGTCTGAGTATGTGATTTCCTATACTTCTTTAAGAATACATTAAAAGTTAGGAGCAGCAATTTTTACATTATATCCCCAAAGTATGAGGTATTACTACACTTATATGAAAGAATGAAATTTACAACTGGGTTATTATATCTGTGAGTAAGAGATAAATTCTGGATGTGGCTGAATGGAACTTTGAACAATATTTTATCTTTAACTAACTACCTTTTCTTTTCTTTCTTTTCTTCTCTCTCTTTTTTTTTGATAAAGAGTATGAAGTGAGGTATTTGAAATGCATACAAAAAAGCAAAGCCAAATTCTCATTCTGTTGATATGGACATACATATCCTAAACCAATTTTGTAATGTATATTTATCGCTATATTGTCTATAATAGTAGAGACATATAAATTTGATTTTCTTCAGAAACAGCTCTGAAACAAAGACTGATACAGGTATATTTTAGCAAATGATCCAGGAAGTATAAGTCAGAGAAGGAAAAAAAAAATAACAAGGGAAAGACAGAAAAGCCTATAAAGGGAGATTTTATGAGTGATCTGATTTAGATAGGCAACTGAATTTTCAAAGTAGAATGCAAGTGAGAATTTCTCTAGAGATAGGGATACTCAGTGTTTGACTTTTGCCCTTTACCAATTGAGTATTGACTCTGGAAACAGTTTTAATCATTCCAGGGTACCCAAATGATGGACTAGCTTCCTCATTTCTGTATGAAGTCCTCAAAGAACCAGAAACAGAGACAAAGGGCTTCTGGCAGAAAGCACTAGAATTCTTGTAAAATGTCTCTTTCATTTTCAGCTGAAATCAGATATGATTGACAACATGGACAGCAAATCTAGGTTGATTTCCAGTGTCCAGCCATTTCGCCATTCGAGTCTCTTTGTGCCCTACAATGGGTCCTTCTGTCATGGAGGCTTTAAACCAACAGGATCCTGAAAAATTATGAGTCTGGAGACCTACCCACAGGCTACACTCCTCATGAAGAAAGTCCTCCCAAGGCTGTGACTATTATTTATCTCATTTTCAGTCAACCACAGCCCATCTCCCTTGGGTAACACTTTTACTGTTTCACTTGTGTCAGTACTTTTTGAGACACCTCCATGCACTTCAGTGAGTCCTTCTGGCTGTTTAAGACACCACAAGCACTGTAATTACCAAATGACATTTACCAGGATGTTTTGGAGTAAAGTGTAAATAATGAGGCCTTTTATCATAACCTCAAAATTCACACACTTAAGTGAAGATGATTAGCCAAAGATCTATCAGACTGCGTGAGAAAGTGACAACTAATTTCTCTTCTATCAATAAATTTCAGAAAACAATGTTCTCCCTTAAAAAAAGAAAAAAGAAAAGAAGAAAAAGAAAAAAAGAAAAAAAGTGCTATTTTGTTGCAGAGTAAGCAATTGGTAAAATATCCTTTACAGCATAACATTTGCTAATTGATATAAAATGTCTCTGTTGTACTTTGATGGTCACTTGAATTGCTTTTGTTTTTGTTTATTTATCAATAGGGCTGATACAAAAATCTTTGTTATAAATAAACATTCAAATAAGTTCTCATTAAAATGAGAAAACTTATCCATAGAAAGCCAGGTGAACTCTGAAGAGCACAGGCATAGCAGGTATGAGGACTACTCTAAGGGAAAGCCACCTCTCTGTATTTGAAAATGAGACCTTTTTGTGAGACTTGCCTGTGACATCATCGCAAAGAAGTTGCTATGATACCACATCAATGAGACTTAATTTAAATGTTTTCTTTGGAATTCTCCAGACATCTACCATCAAGAGTTGTAGGGTAAAGCAGTTCATGAAAAGTTTCTCTGGAAGCACTTTCTATGTAATTACCTACCCTAAGGAGGGTGTCATGAGGAGGTGCTGGTCTCTGCTGGCTACAGTGTGCTATAGGACCTGAGACCCAGAGAAGCTGTGAGTACGGCAGGAGCTGGCTGAAGGCATGTTGCTAAAAAACGGCCCAGATCAGGTGTTAGAGCCACCTTGTTTTCACTGGGTGCTACTGGACATAACATAATGCTGTGGAACCAGGCACTGGAGAAGCTGTAGGCACTGCAAGACCCAGATACAGATAAATTCCATGTATATTGCATAAATTTGCCAAGAAATGTACTAAAACAAAGGAGCAGAATTTTTTCTTTCTTAGGTTTTAATATCTCACTAGCAGTACTAAATACATTGCCACCTGGCAAAATAAAAAACATATTTTAGGTGTTGTTGTTATTATTATTATTAGTGCTACCAGGGTTTAAACTCAGGACTCAACCACTGAGCCACATCCCCAGCCCTATATTGTATTTTATTTAGAGTCAGGGTCTCACTGAGTTGCTTAGTGCCTTGCTTTTGCTGAGACTGACTTTGAGCTCATGATCCTCCTGCTTCAGCCTCCAGATGAAATTATAGGCATGCACCATGGTGCCCAGCTAAGGGGTCATCACTTTTAATAAAGTAGGTTAAAAGAGTAAACCTGGAAATAAGAGATAATACATTGATAAGAAGCATACTTATCTATATATACATTGAAATGGGATATTTCCATCTACTTTTGAAATATTTTATAACAAAATAATATAGATCTGGCTCTTCCTGAAGTATGAAGTTTTTAATGCAGTATAAAAGGCAAGACTAATTTTATGCACCTTATGTGAGGGAAAAATAACTTACAAGAAATGAAATGGAATAACTTTTCCAATAGGACAATGGTGGAATTTAATCTTAAGAATGTATTAATGAATTACATCTAAAGATGCACTCCTACTGATTTTCAAATTTGAACAATTGAAAGCAATTTGTTATGTAACTTCAAGAACTATATCACCTTAATTGTTACATTTTTAGTTCTTGACAGAAGTTTTGTATTTAAAAAGATTGATATATTTTGACAGCTTTCAAACATTTTAAGGCATATACTAAATATAATGTGGCATAAGGTACTTTTCAGAAATATTTCTGAGTTAATTCAGGAACATTACTTTTCCACATTTCAGATTGGATTCCCAATGGCTATAAAAACTGTTAGAATATACACAGTATCTGATAGCCAAGGTCACTAATAACATTTTCTGAAACAGCAGTAAGAACTGACAAATATTTCTTTGGGTGGGAGATTTCTAACATATACATATGCATTTATGTTAGAACTTCATATAAGGCAGTTATGATGTTAATGATAATTTTGTGAATTGTTAAAGGCTTTTAAATCATGTCATTTTTGAAACAAACACATACTAAATCCAATATAATTTTAAATTAATGAAACACATTCCAATTCTACTGTCATCAGAAATTATACTGTAGATATTTAAATTTTCCACTAACAACTATGACCTTCTGAAATGAATTTTGGTGTTCATAATAATTTATGATGCCACAGAAGGCTAAGTAATTATTTTTCAAAAGTGGATATTAATGGATTAAATATATTAATTTATATTTTTCTAAATATTTCATCCTGAAATACAGACTTACACATGTTGAGGAAGAATTGACAAAATTTCAAAAAATTTTCTGGATCATTTCCTCTGCAAAATCAAATCCAATGTTTGATGTAAGCAATTACCTTAGCACAGAAATACTCTTAAGTTACCTTAAAAAATAAATTGTTATCTTTTATAACAAGTTGAAGTATTATTGAGATGTGACATCATGGTCATATACCTGAATGCTACATGGAATTATCATAGTAAACAGAAACATTCTTATTAAATTAATCTTGACATGAAGCATAAAATGAAATAACCTTAGATATATTGAAAATGCAATCACGCCAGCTTATATCTCTCTTGATATGAACACTTATTTTTCTTTTTTTTAAAAAAAAAAATTACTGTTTTAAAATCATCTGCATTGAATTTTAGATTCCAGGCAATTGGGGGTTAAAATTTCTCCTTTGACTTTATGCTCTTGATTACAGAAATGTATCCATTTTCTAAGTTTAAAACTTCCTATTCTGTTAATATATAAAACTAAATCATTTGCTTATTGTATGAGTCATACCATATTTTAATCAAGTGAATCAGATATGAAATTAGTGAGAATTTGAATCAGATTATAAAATCATCAAAATCAAGAGATGGCAAGAAAGAAATGACAGGCACTAATTTATACTGAGGAAATGGTTGAAATAATTTTTGTGAGCTGGGGAATCACCAAAGGACACTGCAGCAGCAACACTTAAGCAATATTAGGGACTGTTACTCTCCTTAGGACTGAGGAGCAATGCAAAGGAACAGCAAGAATAAATACACAATCTGGCTTTTCTCCTCTTCTCCCATCAATTTATGATGCTATCCATTTACCAATATCAAGTATATGCCAGAGAGTAAGGGAACCCCAAAGGCAACAGTTTGGTATCTGTGTCTATGGGCACAGAGAAAAAGAAAGGTAGAAATTATATTTAGAAGATAAAATATGGAAGATTCAACAACATACTTGGCTCTTTGGAGGAAGAATAGAAAAGGGAGGTAGGAAATTTTAAAAAGGCTCTCTCATATTTATAGGCTATAATGGTTTCTTAACTTAAATATCAAGATTATGTAAATATTTCCAATACTTTAACTTGCCATGCAAAACTAACCCTAGCTAATTATATTCCAAAATCCATTACTGTCCTATGTAGTTGCAATTGTAAAGTTTCATCTAGAAAAAATGATACATAAAAATAGAGTTAAAAAGTTAAATAAATGGACTACTTTCAAAATTGTGGATGAGGAAAGATAAAATTGACAAGGGGTAGCAATCACTGAAATTGCCAATTCCAGGGACCAGAGGGATGCAGAAGAAATGGTCACATAATTTGAAATAGCAGGTGTATGGTAAAGGTCATTGAGAAAAAATGGCAACTTCAGTTGCAAGACACAGACAAGTCATAACAATAGTACAGAAAAGTCCCAGATAAAAAATGCCCTGTTTTCATTTTCTTCTCATTTTCTTATATTAGTTGTTTCAGGTGACTGAATCTAGTGACAGTCAGAAGGTAGAAGACTTAAGAACACTTTGCATAAAAGTCAGTTTCCCAGGCCAAACTACCTCTAAAGGATAGAAATTACATTTGGATGAAGAAACAAATTACGCTGCACACTATGCTGATAGGTATTGTAATCTTAATTTCTAACTTAGTAATACTATTAATAGAGATATATTAAATTTGGTAATTTTCTTTAAAAAAGTCATCATTCCAAAGGAAGAAATCAGCCAGGGAAACTAATAATACTCCCACTTTGTACCATGAAAAAAACATGTGTTCTCAAAAATAGAATTGAAAGAAAGTTAATAGGGAGTGATGCAGAAACATTGAGAGTTGGAGACAAAGAATAAATCTAAAATTAAAGAAGCTATCCAAATTCATTTTAACAAATACCCAGTATTATGACAGGTAATTTCAAGTCATGGCCCTTATAAAAATTTGATGGACAAGAGTTATCTGAGTTAATTTCAGAATGTTTGAGAATGAAATTCTAGAACTTGACAAAGTTAAATGACCCCTAGCTTCTGGCCTAAGACAATTTCTCTTTAAATCTCTGTGAAAATCTTGTGTCATTTTTGTACAATAAATACAGAATTCTTCTTTATTTTTCCAAATAAATGCTTTAAAAATATGTTTTCTTCTAATTAATGCTTTTCTTTGAAGCATAGTTTATCAATAGAAGTTAGCATCCATCTTTTAGAAGCAATATTGGTATCAATTTGAACTTATTTTTGAAATGTAAAGAGAATAAAGCAAAAATCATTGTTACACTGAAGAAAAAGTAGAAATAAAGACTCCAAATTAATATTTTAGCACATTGTATTTACAACAATACACTAGTCTTACAAATACACTATCAGAACACAGAAATTATAGTTGAAATTCTGAAATTAGAATAAGTATACTAATGTGATTCCATTACAATTATATTCTTTCTATACTTCTATTGAATTCATATCTGTATTAATACTTTATGTTTGTTGAAAAAAATGGCATAAATACATATATATGAATACATATGGATATCTACGTGTGTGTGTGTGTGTGTGTGTGTGTGTGTGTGTGTGTGTTATGCATGGGTTTCTGTATATAATCCATTCCACTGAAAAAATTATGATACTGAGAGCAGTTAATTTTGTTTTTCATAAGCATATTTCTTTTTTTCTGTACCAGGTATTAAACACTGGGGTGCTTAACCACTAAGCCACATCCCCAGCAATTTTTATTTTAATTTTGTGACAGGGTCTCACTAAATTGCTTAGGGTTTTGCTTATTTTCTGAGACTGTCTTTGGACTTGTAAGCCTCTAGTTTCAGCCTTCTGAGCAACTGGGATTTTAGGCCTATGCCACCACATTCCACCTTCATTCTAACATTCAAAATTATTTGAGTTGTTATTGAGAAAACAATTTTAAATGATGAGGAAATCATGTTTTGTTCTTAAATCCTTTCAAAAATATTCACATATATTTTAGTTGTTTGTTTAAAGAAAAATAGATCCTAAAATCTTAAAACTACATTTTCTACAGATAAGTTTGTGTGTGTGTGTGTGTGTGTGTGTGTGTGTGTGTGTGTGTTTCATCTGGGGAACTTTTGTGGTTATTATACAAAATTATAATATCTTCCAATGTCAGAATTAATCATTTTTATTTTAAAATATCAGGATTTTAAATATTTATGTATAGATATTTGAAACACATTTACCTGGCTTCAGCTCAATTCACTTGACTTTTAAAAAGCTAGTATTATAATCAGGCAAAACAGAAGTATAACAAAGTTTCAAAAATTTACCATATAATGTATTCACATTTTTTAATGGCAGAAAGCACAATGAGTATATATTTTAAATGTTTTACCCTAGATTTCTAACATTCTATTAAAGGAAATAAAAACAATTTCATTAAATTGAATGTTCTCAATATGTCCATATGTGTATTTTGGAGGAAAATCCTTTATAAAAAACTTCATAGAAAACCTTACATATTTGGGAAATATGAATAATGGGCAACTTGATATAATGCTCAAAAGCAAGAAAATTAAAAATTTGTGGTTTTGAACACATATCACATAAAATGTGTAAAATAGCACCAGATACATATTTTCCAGATTTAGCTGCCTAATGAAAATGACTACACACAATTCAGCACATTCAGGAATATTTGCATTAAATTACACATGTATGTATTGATACGTACAAACACACATACACACTTATAAGTACATATTTATCATTGTCAAAAAATAAGTATGTAACTACATAAGAACAACTAAGCAAATAAAAATCAAACAACATAAATGTCATCTAGCTTAATATATTACTTTTGGAATCAAGCAAACTCTATAGCAATTCTTTCTTTGAATGAAGCTTAAATTACATAAATTTTCATGAATCTGTAAGGAGGAAGAAAATTTAAAACACAACCCCAATGCAGCAATTTAACAAAAGTGATTTAACTAATTTCTGCATTTTAAACTTAAAGCAAATAGTAACAATTGTAATAATATTTCTGCAGAGAAATGGATTGTCACACCAAGTGGCATAAATTAAGATTTCAAAAACCCTCAGTTTAATTTCGGTCAGATTTTGTAACCAAATAAATTCATATTTGGGCTGTTTTTCTTCCAAATGAGTTATGGAAAGCTTTGTGGTTTATAGACTTATTCATTCCATATTTATTTGAAGTTTTGGACAAAGCATTTAGTGTTCAGTTTTGCTTAGATTTGGGGATTACCGATAAAGGATTATAAAATTACTCATAATTTATCTAAAAGCTATTACATCTGTCCTTACTATATAGGTGAGGAACCACTACGGGGTAGCAAGTATCATTAGCTAAATAGTCAAAATTAACACAAAAGAACAGAAAATAAGGATTAGGACCAAAAATGGTTTTCAGAGGTCCAACTCAATCACTGGGTTATGCTGCCTGCTTAATATTATTGGGAATCTTCTGAAATAATGTTTTCAAATTTTTTATAACCACTAATCTATGGAAAGGCATTGATAGAATACCTCTCTCCTTCTTTTATATTCCTGTTTCTATTCCTCACAGCTATATCAGACCACCTCCACATATGTTCAAAAATCTAATTTTGCAGAAACACAATCTTCGCCCTGCTACTCCATTGTGGCCACACTTAAGCCCTGCTAGTCTAATGGTGGTAGATATGTGCTTTCTGTGACTTGGAATCATCTAGCTCTACTCATTGACAATTCAGTGGTCAGAGCCCTCTTTTTAGCAACATCTTCTAAGTATGAATGTAATCACTAATTTCAATTTAGAAAACAATGATGGGAAACTTAAGACAAATAAGAAAATACACCTACTGAAAAATGTTTGCTCTCTTGATAAGGAGGGAAAACAGGAAACAGGATCTCATATTTGTAAACAAAGTTTGTATCTCATTAAAATTATTTTTATCTTCTCTTGTCTAAAAAATGTCAAAAAAAATCAGAATTGAGGGAAGCATGTAAATATTTTGGTTTCCTGAAACAGTATTATCATTTATAAAATAATCCTGAACAAAACATGAATTTTAGAACATTTAAAGGTTAAAATCACTCATTATTTGTATGTATAGAATTTCCCCAGATTTCTCAGAATGTAGAAATTATGATCCATAATTTATTACTGAAAAGCATCATATCATTCATTGATTTCAGTTGCACAATGTGTATTATGACATTCCAAATAATTTCCAATGTTATAGTCATTAGAAAACAGTTATTTTAATGTGAGTCATGAGATAAAATAATGCATGGAAAAGATATGATAAAAGAAAAACTTGATTTAAATATTATCTTTTATGTGAAATTGACTTTCATTCAAATTTGTCTATATGCTGTTTCATTGCATTTACTTAACATAGTTACACAACAACTATTGTTTCAGAACAGAAACTAAATGGTTGTCAGTGGTTGGAAGTACAGAAAGAGGTTGACTAACTGAAACAAGAAGAAGTTTATGAATTTTAGTTGAGTCAATCAAGTATTTATAAAAATTGTTTTAAAAATCTCTCTTCTTATATTCAAACAATGGAAGTAGAATGAATTCCTTCTTCTTTTTCGTGTTTGTCTTTGTGCCAAATTTGCATTCTAATAATGAAATAAGTGGGGAGTACTGAAGTTCATGTGGCTAGGGGATAAATATGTATTTCAGGTTGACGGTTTCATGGTAGTGATGGAGATATTATTACAGTATTTTGATGCAAGTGAAGTTTAAGTGGTTCAAGATATTATACAAGATTTTCTCTAATGCATCAAAAATGAATTCTAAATCATTTATTATAGAATATAATTAAGTACTCATTATAAGAAAGTGAAAATTAAAGTAGTTATGCTCTGCAACTATTAGATTTTGAGATACATGGTAATTATGACTTTTAGATTTACAATGAGTATTAGAAGAAGAACTTCTTAGGATAGTGTACAGAAAAGAAATACATATGTATATCAAGACTAGCTGTTTTATTTGGACATCAAATTCAGGATTCTGATTTGCACCTTCTTACCTAACAATCCTAGGTAAATCTTTGCCCTGTAAGATACTAACTTGTAGATCAAAAAGAAAGTTAGCATTAGAAATGTTCAGTATGTTCACAAGTTTCACCAGTGGTAAAACTTGGGGCTAGTACTCTTGAGAAAAGTTTGCCTTAACGACCCTGATTCCAAGTTTGTATTCTTGATATTAAGTGGAATTCTTGCTCAAAGCTCAGATTCCAACCCACTTCTCTCATAAACATAAATCCTATTGTAAGTCTATAGCCCCCTCAGAAGTTGTAACTTTCTTGGTATCTTTCTTTTCTTGTCTTTTTTCTTTATATACCTTGTCCTGATTTTCTGCTCTCCTTTACACTTTGCTCATAGTAACTATTACCAATTTCATAACATGTTTTATCCCAGATAACAAATAATAAGTGATAAATGCAAGTTCCCAAATCACTATCTTTACTCTAAATCTTCAGATTAATTCTTAAACTTTTTCCACCATAGGCAGCTGAATTATATCTACTATACCAGTGGTTTTTTTGATTTTAGCTTCTGGGATAATGCTGCCAAAAAGGATTCCATCATTAGGGGGATAGAATACAAAGAGGATGTTACCCTATACCTCCCTCCCTGCAGAGCTGTGGGGTTCCATGTGTCTCTTCTTCCAGAGTCATAGCTCTTCTCAAGCTCATACTACTGACACTTAGCTTCTCAATTGCTTTGGTGACTTTCTGCCCTATTGTATAGTCTTTTGTGCTTAGAAACCTGAAATTTTTTACTACACAAGTGGAAATGCATCATCATTAATTGTATTCCTACTCTTACTCCCAATTGTCTAAATCCTCCTCTTTATTTATTTTGTGTGCATGTGCGTGTGTATTTTCTGCCATTTTACTCAGTCATGTGGCAGAATCAGAAGTTTTAACAGGCAGCAGAGGCAAAGGCAAAACCTATAGAAGAAAAATCTAAAATTGAGGAAAACCACATGCATTAATTATATTTTTCTACAGTAAAAAATGACTATTAACTTTGAATGTAGGACAAGCAAGTCTTAATATTAAGACTTAACCATCAGAAAGACACAATGATCACTAATCAAGTAGTCTTTCTGATGTGTCTGAAGGTGTCCACTAACTTCCCTGATCCCTGGAAAGAATAGAGAAGACTTGAGACAAGGACCCAAAAATCTTCCAAGAAAGGAGTCCCAATTAAAAGAAGGATGCACTAGAGGAACATTACATGGAGCCCTAGGGATACAGGTGGCAAGCAAACCCCCATCAGCGTTTTGAGCATTAGAAAATCCCTTTCCCTTTTCTCTTTCATTCCTCCTTGATAACTATTCCTTCAGCAAGAGGTATGATACAGACATTTTGGGAGAAAATTTGGTTAGAGAATTCCCACAAATGGGTTGAATTATTAGGCAAAACTAACACTGAGGATCAGAGGAACAATGAACTTGAGGCTTAATATCAGAACTCTTGAATTTTTAAATTTGTTTTGCTCTTATCTTTTCAGTGTATGCCCTGTGCCAAGCTATTTCCAATGTTGAGAGGTGATGCTGATATTTTAAAGTAAGAATTTAATGGAAACATTGTCTTAGATGTCATTACAAAGGAATTACACATTAAGAATCAAATGAATGGTCCTTTTTTAAAATAACTCTTAAAATTTATCTTACAATGTATGACCTTCTGAAACTGCTGGGATAATGACTCATGCATGTGGTACACAATTTGGTCAAATTAATATACTATAAATAGTAACATGATTCTTAATTTTGATAATCAATCATTTCCTATAGTATATGAAATAAAATAAATTATTTACTAATGACAGAAGAATATTGAAATCAAAACTGGGTCAATAGCATATAAAGTTTATTTGAAAAAAATGAATGGGTGATACTCTATATGTGTAATATGAATTGTAATGCATTCTGCTGTCATATATAAAAAACAATAAATAGAAGATATATAGTTACTCAGGAATACATGTATTAATATTAATTACATATATGCACATTCATAGACTTTCTTTTGCCTGTGTCCTGGCTTTTCTCATAATTTTTTTCTAAGACTTGATATCAAAAGTCTGGAACAATTATGATCAATCAGTTTATGTGTTTAATTACTAAAGAAATGAATAATAAATGAAGTCTCTGTTTGAAACATGCAACTCTTACTAGTAAAGAAAAAAGAAAGAAACCACTATTGTTTTGAAACCATTTTCCAAATATTCATTAAAATCATCTTGAGCTAACATCAGATGACATGATTTTTACTAAGAACTATAAACATAAAAAGATACCAAACTGGTGTTTTCTAAACATCCATAAATCAAAATGTAACATTGTTTCATTTGTGTTAACTCATTTGTAAGATCTAAATGCAAATGGACTACTTTGGGACATTAAATAAAACTTATTCACCCCTCATGTTCTATCTCAGCACAGTTGTGAGCCCCTCTGACTGACATGTTGATTTCCTCTCAGTAAGGGAGATATAATTAATGTGACCTTTTGATAAGGTGGGAGATACTGGGTGAGACAAGTGCTCTCCAGAGAGCTATTAGTAGCTTCTGAGCAATTTGCTAATAGTAGAGCTACCTTTATTAAAATCATACAGTTAAGAAGATAATTAACAACCATAATAATGAGTGTGTACAGGGAAGAAAAAGAACATCAAGTAAAGTGGAACTGTTAATTACTTAAAAATGGATGAACTTTCAGTGCTAAGTAAACTGATTTGGAAATTTGGTTTTGAAGTACAATGAATGAAAAACCCATAAGAAATCATGGATCTATCAATTCTGGAAAATAAATTAGTGTTATTTCTACTCTCTGGTCCCATATTCATGAAAGAAATATATATATTTTTAAAGTTGCATCATCATCTAATGTCAGGTTGTAGTGATATTTGTATGTAGTGTAGGCATGGAAAATTGATAGCAATATATGTATTTTAGAATCTCCTTTCATACTAAGCTTAAAAAAATCTAATAAATCTAAAAACTCATGCAATATACTTTAAAGTTAATCTATCATAATGAACAAAGAATGATGAAACTACATGTATATTGAAAAGTTTCTTTTTTTTCCAAAATCAGAATATGGCAATATAAAAATAGTACAAAGATGCTTATCCTAACTATTATAATTCATTAGTGTGCCCACTAAATTATCAGAAGCCCCCTGTTCATCCAGATTACATATTTAGATATTGTTTTCAATTAGTTATGAGTAATTAAAAAGGCAAAATTATGATTGCAATGAAAATATGATGTTTGAAAACACATGAGAAACTACAGAAGAAACAACAACAATAGCAAAAAGTAACAGTGAAATGGCATCATTATCTTTGTTTTTCAACAAAGTAAATATAGTTTTAGTAAAAGTGAATGTTTTGACATTTCAAGAGGCAAGTATCCATATTTTTATTTGTCTAGATTATTGATGGTACTAAAAATGTGGTTACCACATCATTTAGCTGAATATTTATTTGGAATGATTATCCTTAGCAATCCAAACAATATCTTTTCCTGGGCATGTTGAGTATTTGAGCTTTCAATAAAGTAATTCATATTTATAGGCTAAAATTGTATTTTTGTTTGTTGGGCATGTAATAGTAACTTGACTAGGAACCATTGATACCTTTCATGTTATACCATAGAAAGACCACCTCACAATATCAATCCATGACACCCTGGATATAAATGAATGACTACTGCATGTGAATGATCATATGATCCAGAAAAGTAGCAAAACTATAATTACCATTCACAAGGTAAAAAACTATGTGCCTTTGGTAGATTTCTTTCAATGTGTAGAATTTAGAAAGCTGAGTAAATCTATTTAATTTTTTTCCACTATACATATTATTTTTTTCAATTAATTAATTAGTTAATTATACAGTAGAATGCATTTTATCATATAGCACACAGATGGAGCACAACTTCTCATTTCTCTGGCTGTACATGATTCAGAATTACTCCAATACTTTAAATATATATTTACAGTATATTATATACTGTATATGTGTATACACACACACACACACACACACACACACACACATATGGTAATAATGTCTGTCGATTTCCATTTTAATTTGAGAAAAAATTCTGGGAACAAGATTATAAAATAAATAAAATAATGTACTCATGGGCTCCCTAAAATCGCCAGAAGCATGAGATTATTTTCAAATGACACACAGGTGGAACATAGGAATGTTAGTGCTTAATTCACATTTTCTCTTGGAAGGTTAAGTCAGTCAGTGGAAGAAATTTCCAAACCATTTAAAAATCATGAAATATCCTATAACTGGCCTCCTGCACATTTACTCCAACATTCAACATGTATATCATAAATCCTTACCTTTATTGTCACATTTTATATCATTTCTATTTCTTCAATTTTTTTATTCTTATTTAGTAAGTTTAAAATGACATTCACTGTAAGATCCTCATAATTGGTATTGAATATATAAAAGTATCATAAATTATTTAAAGGGGAGAAATATATATGACATAAAAATTAGTGTTTCTCTTTTCCATTGCCTTACAAACTGCAAGTCCTATGATCTAAAATGGAACTTAATTTAGTTTTACTGCCTATTAACTAAAACATAGACTTTAAATACACAACAAGAACATATAAACAATATGATATTTCATCTATAGTTTCTAATTTACCTGTGAATTACTAAGATGTTTGTGAAAATCAAGAAAACCAGCAAACAAACATGCAAATGCCTCACTAAATAAATAAATAAATAAATAAATAAATAAACAGCAAAACCACATAAGTGATAAAACTGTACTAAGCATATGGTACTATTTTCTTAACATGAAACTGTATATAAACACTCTTTGGAAAAGTTAAAGCAGTTAAAATCTATTTAGCAGCATCTGCACAACAGACAAGACACACAGAGAATAGAAATGCCTTAATACATAAATATTAATTCACATAGCATCTGCTACATGTCAGTGTTTTAAGTATTAATATACAAAGATAATTAAGACTGATTTTCTAATTGAAAGCAGGTGTCAGTATTGGGGACAGACATTTAAACAAATACAGACTTATGAAATATTGAGGATAATAATAGAGCAAGTACAATACAATTTTATTGCTTGTGGAGATCTGGAAACTGAAGAGACCTTTTTAATTTTATTTTTTTAATGGAGAGCATAAGAATTCCACTTTAGAATTATGAACCTATATACTGAATTTCTTGTTTGGTAGAAACGGAAAATGCATTGCTCTAATGTGATCTAGCATGGAACAATGATGATGAGAAGCCAGGATTGCATGGACACAGGTAATACAATTAAGGGTTGACTTTGATAGGATGGAGGTCATTCAGGAATGATTTCAAGAAATGTCATAAAGTGAGTATATGCTGTCTGTGGCTGATCTATATTTTGTACCAACCATGGTGTAAAGAGGGCTAAAAGTGACAGGGAGTTTGAATGAACAGAAAGAGACACATGAGTTATATCTATAGGAAAACACAGTTTTGCTATTTGAAATGAAACCACATCTTTCTCTAACTGCCTATTCTCACTGTCTCCTGATGGTACAATGTTTCACACACATTCTAAAATTTAAAGAAGCAAACATTTCCACAGTAAAGAAGCAGATCCACTGGTATATTGTGCAGTACATGGGACCTTAATACTGATACTATATAATAAAAGTATAAATGCATTTTTGGTTCTAGAATATAGAGGAAATTTTGGAGTTAGGGATGGATTTTCTCTATATGTTGGCAGAAGGATTTATGACTGGAGAGGAAAAAAAGTCAACAGAGACACAATGGAACAGTTGCTCCTTCTTCCCAAACAAAGTCAATTCAATAAAATATGGAAAACATTGATAGTTATTGATAAGCTAAATATTGAGGAAATATCATTAACTTTAGATACCATTTAGATTCCCAAATCTTATATTATTTGAACTATTAAAAAATAATGAAATCTACCACATCCCAAAGTGGATAGTCTAATAAGAGAAACAGTGTATGAAATTGCAAAAGGTTAAATTCTAAATAAACAATCTTCATATATTAGATTTATATTGCTATTGATGGGTGATGTGGGGGTCAAAGTGTTAAAGTTGGTTTAAAGTGCTCTTCAAAAAAATTTTTTTTGGTGTTTGATCAGAAAAGCAATCCTTTCTACAATTATGCTAAGTCAAAAATTATTCTTGTTTTTGTCTCGTGCTTGAACTATCACACACCAGAACAAAATGATAACAATGAGCAGAACCAGCAGATACAAAAGACAGCAGGGATTAAATCTATCAGACCTTCAAATAGAGTTAGGCAAGAAATGACACAAAACTAATATGTTTACTGTGTGAATTTTCTGGGAATTCACAAATGAGTGGCTTAAACAGTGGTGATTACTTTCTCACTGTTTTGGAGGGTGGAAGACCACAATCAAGTTTCTGGTAGGCCTCACATCCTCTAAACATCTCTCCATTGCTTACAGGTGACACTTTCTTGATGTGTCATCACAAGGTCTTCCATACATACTCCATACATACTCACCTCATATCTTTCTTTGTGTATAATCTTTTTCTTCTATGGACATTGACATATTAAGTAGGATCTGCATAAATAGCACAATGTTAACTAAATCTTTTAGCAGTTTATTTCCAAATATAGTCACATTCTTATATGTAGTGAGAACATCAAGATATGGATTTGGAGGGCCAAAATTCATCACATAACACTAACTAAATATAAATACAAAGAAAATCAATCCTAATGTTTAATGATTAGCTTAGATCATCCTGAGCACAACAAACAATTAGATGCATAGAAGAGAAATTGAAAGCACTAACTAAAATGTTACACACAGTCAACCCAGCCAGCACTATGTATGAAAAAGGATTTTGAAATTTAGGTTATGCTTGAAAAACCTGTTCTATACTGAGGACGTGTGCATGCTTGGAAGTAAAAGTGATGACCTGGAGTTGGTTTTGTAAATTTCAACATGAAGATACAATTCCTTTTTGGTTTTGGTACCAGGGATTGAACCCAGGGGCTGTAACTATGAGGAAAATAAAAAGGAGACACAGAGACAAGATAGAGAAGCAGAAAAAAAAGTGGCTGCCCCACCAAACAGCCTTCCCTGTACACTTCCAAGGTCAGAATACCTACACTTAACCATTGAAGCACATCCACAGTCTCTCTCTGTGTGTGTGTGTGTGTGTGTGTGTGTGTGTGTATGTGTGGTGTGTGTGTTATTTAGAGACAGGATCTCACTGAGTTACATAGGTCCATGCTAAGTTTCTGAGTCAGATTTTGAACCAGTGATCTTCCTGCCTCAGCTTCCCAAGTTGTCGGGATTAGTCTTGAGTCACTGCACCTAGCTACAATTCTTGAACATAAAGCATGAAGCCTGACCAAAACTGGGAAATCTGATAAATCCAAAGAATAAATGGAAATTGGACTAAATCCAGCTCTTATGTAAATTTTTTGTTTGCTTTCACATTTTATTGATTGTTTAAGGAAATTTGAAAATTCACACTTTTAAAAAGACCCCATACCTGTAACACAGCAAGGAGACTGACGGCAACAAATGCAACTCTTCCCTCCACACCAGAAAATGTTATTGCAGAAATGTATGTTCATCTGAGTTCAATTATAATTTCTTCAAAAGCATTTTAAAGCAAAATGTGTGACACACAGAAGCAATAAACAACATACAAAAAAACATGAACACAAGTAAATAAAAGACAACAGTATTAGATCCAGGGACCTATAGTTTAAAAAATTCCTCAAAAGAATTCTGTTTTCAAGTCAGAAACATATTATTTTAAAATATTTCTAGAGAACTGAAATTTTCAAATTAGTTATAGCTTTTTGAACACACACACACACACATACACAAACATAGACACATACACATATGCACATAATTACAAAACTAAAATTTGTAACATGAAACCTTAGACTTGAAAGGTAGTCACATCTTCACCCCTCAAGTCCTGAGGTCTTATCATCTTTGTTATTATTCTGAATTCTGAATGTAACTTAGACATAGATAAAGTCCAAGTTCATAGGTTAAAGTCCAGAAATAACTCTGCAAGATGAAACATAACACACTGAAAGGAAAATATCAAAGAATATATCAAAGGAATGGAGCTTTCACTAGAACATCTGGACACAGAGAAGAAGGGAAAATAACTGTTAACAGTGAATAATTTTCAAAAAATTTCAAGACATCTGTGCAAGACATCAAAAAGGCAACAAAGGTGAGACTTCAAAACTAAAGGAGTGAGGAGATCTTTCTTTTGACTATTTCATAAAAGCAGATATTTGGGGATAGGACTTTAGTTCAGTGGTAGTGTGCTGGCATAGCATGCAAGAGGCCCTGGGTTCAATCCCTAATACAGAAAAATAAATAAATAATGAAAGCAGATATTCTTTTATTCCAAACATATGTTTTTTTGGCCAGATCTTGGCAAAAACTGTTAGAATTAACTTTTTAGGAACCCTGGAAAATTACCCAAGGTTTGTAATAATCAGAGCAACTGTGGTCTAAGAAAATAGCACCACCAGAAATAATTCTGTTGAACCTCTTTGGGAACAGGCTGTGTTGTGCTGCAATTGGACCTTGCTTTCAAAGTTCTCTCTACAATTCTATGGCAGTCTTGAACAAATATCAGCGTTTGACCATCAGAAGGTGGAAGGAAAGCGAGGAACTGGGAGATGGGGGAGTGAGAAATGAAAAAGGGATATATATTTACAATTACCTTGAGAATACTTTCACTCTATGACATTCCCTTCCCCTCTCCCTAAAACTCCCCGTAGGGTCACTGTTTAGTCTGCTTTGGAAGAGCAGGAGTTTGCTTCTGCAATTGAAGCAGCAATCACAGAAGGAGCTCAAAAAGAATTGAGCATGTATTGTTCCTTCTTTTATCTAGGCTACCTACCTACTGGACTGTGCTGCCCACACTTAGAGTAGGTCTCCACCTCATTTGCTATCTTATTTGTCAATCATACCTTGTTGCCATACTCAGAATACTCAAATCTTAGGCCTCTCAATCCAATCAGGTAGGTAATTCAGATTTATCATCACAGTTAGTATTTTTTTTCTTTAAGTACTTGAAATATATCCTCTCAGACATAGATAAAGTAATATCTATTATTGGATAATAATAATAATATATATTATTATAACTAATAATAATATCTATTATTAGTTTAATATGATTGCCCTCTTAGAGAGTGATTGAAGATTTTCCCTTGCAGATTTGAAAATTCTTCCTTTGCCTTTCATTTTGGATTTGACCAAAGTATGTAATTGTTAAGAACTTTTCTGATCACATCTATTTGGGAATCAATAAGATTAATGGACATGGATATCCATGTCTTCACTAAGATTACAGAAGCATCTGCTATTATTTCATTAAATAAATTACCTATGGTCTTAATTTTTATTTATCCTTTGTATATGTTAATAATATTGTATTCTATCGTTTTGAGCTCTCTTGCATTCTTTATCCTTTTTTCCTTTTCTTTCTTATTTGAATGACATATCTCAAGAGCCCTGTATTCAATCTCTGATATGCTTTTTTTTCTGTTTGATCTATTCATTTTTTCAAGACTTAACTGAACTTTTGGTTTGATTTATTGAGCATTTCATTTCCAAGATTTCTTCGGTTTTGTTCTTTTTGTAAATATATATCCCTTTGTTAAATTTCATTCATATTCTGTATGGTAGTTTCAATTTCACTTAACTGTTTATTTGTATTCTTTTAAGTCTCATTGAGACTTTTAAACATTATTCTTGCAAAATCTTTATCAGGCATTTTATCTACTTTGATATCTTTGGAATTTGTTTTACGGGTGAGTTATGATCTTTAGGAGTGTCATTTTACTTTATTTTCTCAAGATTCTTATGTACCCATGTGAAAAGTAGTGTTTCTGGTAAAATAGACTTTTCTAACACTTAATAGGGTAGTCTTCTAAAATGCTTCTTGGGATATTGGTTTGTTAATCAACACTGTTTATTTCCAGATGGGCACCACCATGTAATCTCTCCATATCTTATTTGAATGTGATTAGTGAGTTTGGGCACCTTGAATATCAGAGTCAGAAAATTCAGTGTTTCTGTGGGTCCCATAAGAGTAGACCCATCACCAGTTTAGACAGGTGTGGTGTGCACACTGTGTGGTTTCTTTTACAATGGAAGTGGTAGCCTCTACAAACTAATGAGATTTCCTCAAACATTATTGATAACGGCCCTGTTATTTAGGGATATTTTGTACTGGTTGAACCAGTACAAAACCAGGTAGCAAGGGGCTTAAAACCCTCATCATTTGACTTCACACTAAATCACAGGTGCCTCACAGGAAAAAGTAGAGTCTATAATCCCAGCATCCCCTTCTGTGGCACACTAAGATTTGTCAGCAGTGTGTGATCAGTCAAGTCACAGGGGCAAATCCTATTGAGGACCTGCACATGTATTGAGGCAGGAGAAATTGCAGTATTCCTAGTGCTGCTGCTACCATGGGCTTGACTGCCCAGGTGCAGGAACTCAGACTTACCTTTGCCATGCACATCTAGAGATGGAGCCTTTTCTTCCCCCATTCCTTTAGGTAGAGTGCCTCAGGTTCAAGTGGCAGTTGGTCTCAGCTGGAGTTGGGCAAAATTCCTCTTAGCTAATATGTTCATGAGAGAGAGTGAGAGCAGGATGTCCCTGGCACAAGGCAAATTTTCTCTCCTACCCTTCTTAGGTCACATGCCCCAGAAGCAGGATGACACCCACAGCTGTCATCTTGCCCTAGACAGCACCAGCATGCACCTATTGGCAGGGAATCAGTGAAACCACAGAGTTCTTTGCCAAACTCGTTAGTAACAGGTGCCTGTTTGCAGCTTCAGGGAAAGGAGTACATCCAGGGAAGGCAGCAACTGCACTGGTAACTGCCTTCAGTCCTGGCACCATATGACTGTTCACACCTTGGTCTTAGAGGATAGCTCCTACATTCTTTGGTTCTTGAGGGATTCACCCTCCATTTTCAGTGTCATTAAACTCATTCCTTTCAGTGCAGCATTTACATTTTGTGTCAGTTACTCTACTGAGCACTTTTAGTTCATGAGGCAACAGAATGAGAGACATGATCCAAATCAGCACAATTTTAAATGAATAATTAGATCTCACCACAGATATTCTGAAATCCAGAAAATCGCTAAGGATAACTTACAACAAATTAGAAAATCTAGATGATATTGACAGATTTCTAGATTCATTTTACCTACTCAAATTGAACTAGAAGGATATAGAAACTTAAATAGTCCAAAACTAAACCTAAACCATCATACTGAAGCAGTGACAAAAAATGTATTCCAACAAAACAAAGCCAAGAACCAGATGGACTCTCTGCTGAACTCTATCAAAAGTCTAACAAAGAAATAATGTCAGTCCTCCTCAAATTATTCCATGAAACAGAAAAGAATGGAACACTCCCAAACTCATCCTATGAAGCAAGTACAACCGGGATACCAGAACCAGATAAGGAAAAAACAAGGAAAGAAAACTACCGACCAATATCACTGATGGACAAGAGGCAAAACTCCTTAATAAAACATTAACAAAAGACACCCAAAAACACATTCAGGAGATTGTACACAATGATCAAGTTGGTTTCATCCCAAGGATGCAAGGTCAGTTCAACACATATAAATCAATAAATGAAATTCATCATACAAATAGATTCAGGAACAAAAAATCACATGATTATTTCAATAGATGCAGACAAAGTCTGTGACAAAATTCAGCACTGATTCATGTTAACAAAAAACACTAGGGAAACTAGATATAAAAGGAGATTACCTCAATATCATAAAGGCTGTATGTGGCAAAACCCAAAGCAACATCATACCGAATGGAGAAAAATCGAACTCATTTCCTTTAAAGTCAGGGGGAAAATAAGGATGCCAATGCTCATTCCTTCAATTCTATATGGTAGTTGAATTTCTGTCAGAAAAATTAGGGAAGAGGAGGAAATTAAAAGATACAAATAGGCAATAAGTACTCAACCTATCTGTTTGCTGATGAGGTGATTCCAGAACTAGAGGATCCAAAGAACAACATAAGGAATGCAAATGGTCATCAAATATTTGAAAAATTGTTAAACATCTTTGCAATCAGAGAGGTGCAGATCAAAAACGTACACTGATATTTCATCTCACCCCATTTAGAATGACAATAATCACAAATACAAATAATGATATTTACTGGCAAAAATGTTGGGGGAAAGGTACATTTATTATTGTGAATGAGACTGCAAATTAGTATAACATCTTTGAAAAGGAGTATAGAGAGTTCTTGAAAGACTATGAATTGAAATACAATATGACCCAATTAACTCACTTCTTGATATTTATTTTTTAAAAAAAAGAAACTAAAATCAGCATACTGTAATGAAACAGGCGCATCAATGCTTATAGCAGCACAATGGCAATGTATGTATGTAAGTCTATATACACATGACAATGACACATGCATTTACATACACAGACAATGGAGCTCAATTGAGACATAAAAAAGAATGAAATGATGTTATTTTTCTGGTAAACGAATGAAACTAGAGAACTTCATGCTAAGTGAAATAAGCCAAATTCAGAAAGGTAAGGCTGAAATGTTTTATTTCATGTGCTAGAAAGGAAAAAGGAAAAACAAGATCTCCTGAAAGTAGAAAGCAGATCAGGATCTGGAGAACAGAAATGAGGAATCAAAGGGGAAGGAGGAGAAGAGGGAAAGGGAAAGAACTGAGAAATAGAGTTGGCCAAATTATACCAGGTGCACATATTAATACATCTCAAGGTATTCATACATAGGGGTGTGTGTGTGTGTGTGTGTGTGTGTGTGTGTGTAAAACAAAATAAACAAAATATAACAATTGAATAAAATAAACAAAACCATTACTCTATTGCATTTTATTAGCCTTTACACATTATCAATTAAAGTCTAAGAATATATAATATATATTATACATGTAACTTTGATGTATCATTTAAAATATAAATAAATAAATAGAATGAAGACCAGTAAAGAGAAAGGGGATATAGAGAGTGAAGGGGGAGGGAAAGGGGTAGCATTGCACATTGAAATGAAATATACATTTATGATTATGTTCCAAATAAACTCCACCATGATGTATAAGTATCATGTACTATTTTTTTAAAAGAATGGGACACACATTTTACAAATAGAACAGTATTAAGAAATTCAAAATTAAAAAAAAGAAAAAAATCTTCAGTATTTTATATATACATGAGAAATGTCCATGGGAATGTAAATTATACAGTAGGAAAATAGAAATTGATATTAATGTGTAATAATAAAATTTTTAATTGAAATTCATAAAGGACTTTATTTTCTTTCCACAGAACATGTCTTCTCAATCACAACAATTTAAAAAAGAAAACACCTCTGTTATGAAGAAAAATAAAATAAAATTTCTCCATATGGACTTTCAAAACAGCTGTAAATCAACAGAAAATTTTACACTCATAAATTTTTCCCTAGGTGGTTTATATTTTCTTATATTATTATAGTCATCATATAACAGAAAAAAATCTGTTTTTATTATGATATAAAGTGGAAATGAAGCAATAGAATAGTTTAATTCAAAATGAAAGTAAAACATCAATCATACTATATATGCACTCAACCTATGAAATAACTGACATAAGACCTAGCAATAAATGAAGAAATAAACAAAATCATAACTGCATCTACTGCATTTTATTAGCAATTATGCATTATCAATTACAAAAAGTAAAATATGGAGCACTGAACAAACTCATTGTATTATAGAACTATTTGTCAAGGATCTACTATTACAATTTATTGAATATTTATTACATGCCAAGCACTATGTTAAGCAATTTACATATCTCACTTAACCTTTTACTAACTATATCACTTTATAAACAAAGTCTTATTTATTATTTCAAGAAAAATAAATGGAATCAAGACCTCAGTGATTAGGCAATTTTTCCAACATAGCAAAAACAGTAATAATTGAGAATCTCTCTCTAAATCTGCCCCTCCTTTTGTTCTTACTGTGCTATAATGTCACCAACAGTGTAAGCTGAAAATTAGATCTGTGTAGCATATTAGTACCCCAAAGAAATGTTCTTTGATATTTCTGATTAATTTCAAACAGAGAGAAAAATATAATTACAAAGTTACTTATATTATACCCCAATAAATACACATAGCTCCTTGCACTTTCCTTATTAACAATGCCTCTGTGCTCAGGTAGATAATCTTCTTGAGCTAGCCAAGGAACCCTAATGTAAAGTAGGGAATTACATTAATTGTTTTCCAAAGTATATAGTTTTTATACTGTAAAACATGACTATCAACCACTATTATTTTGATTTTTATTAAAATTTCTTTTATTTAGAATAAAGCAACTGTGCTATAATCCAGTGCTTGAAATATAATACAGGTGCCTCTACTGGAAGGTTTATTTCTGGCCAAAAGTTAAAGGAAAGGAGAAAAATAAATTTTATTTGCATTTTATTTTTTGCATTTAAAAGTAGTAAGAATTTATAAATAATGATCAAATTGGTAAATGTGTTTTCAGTTTTATTTAGGATCATAATCATTCTAATGAGTTTTAGAACTTGTGCTTAAATAAATTACTAGTTTGAATTGAATTATGTTTCTAAGGGGATTATATAACCACATGTTTCCAGGCCACTGCTAGATTTGGACTTGTCCTATCAACAAAATTCTTGCAATGAAAATAGTTCTATTATCTTTTTTTATACATTTGTATCTCATACACTTTTGATTATATTTAAATTTAAAATACTTTATTGCCACTGCATTAAGACTTTTGGATCATGTTTTATGTAACAATTTCTCATGTTAAAAGTAAAGTAGTGAATACATAGATATTTTATGTAAAATAAAATCTAACCTTCATAGTACTTCCTTTTTGCTATTTTAATTATTTGTCAAAATATAACTCCTATGTTTGTTATTTGCATTTATGACAAGTACAACTGAAGTACTTCAAAAAACTTAACTTCATCAAGGTTTCCACATTCCAAATTAATGTCAGTATAATTCATTTAACAGAAGTTCAAATAGATAAAAGTTCTACTGCAGCATTTATACTTGAGGAAAAATGCAATGTGCATTGCTTTATGTCTTTTCATACAACTTTCAGATCCTCATGACATTGTACTTCAAAACAACCTCTCCCTTTTCACTCAATTTTCTGCTTCTCATATTTAAGGCAATACACATTTTTCTCTGTTGTTTTTTTTCTTATTCAGCCTCATTAAAACTGAACATCTCTAAAAGTTATCAGCAATCCAAGTGTCAAGAAGCAGTATATTTAAAACTAAATATTGTTGCCCATAATCTTATCATACATACTTATAATTATTATTAAAATTATGATAGATAATATTACTGAAATTATAATGATTCATAGAACTAAAAGCAAAAGCTGGCTGAATTGGTATTGTGTTTGGGAAGGACTTAGATTTTAGTACTCTGCATTTTAAATTGTTATGAGATGATATGGAAATTGCTATTTACTCTTCATTGACCATATATAAATAATGTAATATATATACTTGAATTCATTTTATTCTGTGTGACCATTTAACATTTCAGTATGACTCCTTGATGTAACTGTGCTATTTCATTGCTAGTCTTAAGCATGACTAGAACCTTTGTATATAAGGAGAGATCACTGTTGTGATTGTATTTTAGCAGAAATTTTACTCTTATTATTAATATCTCATAGTCACTTGACTTTGAGTTAAATGACAGGGATATTATCTTGGATGGGTAACACTCATAAGAGGACTCAGAGAGATTTCTTATGCATTCATAGAGAAGCAAGATGGCACATTGTCAGAATCCACATATCAGGGAATGGCGGAGGTAAGGATATTTCCTATTGGCTGAAAAACCGATAGCAGTTACCTCTGTCCTACAATCACAGAAAATTAATTCTTTTAACAAAGCATGTACTTAATGGAGACCCCTAAGCCTCAAGTGAAGTTGAAGATGTGTCTGAAACTTTGACTTCAGCCTGTAATAGCCTGAACAGAGGATCTGGTCACTGAGTACCTACAATTTCAACTTAGAGAACTGTAAAAAAATGAAAGCAGCTAAATGTATGTAATTTGTTCCTCAAAGTGGAAAACAAACATTTTTCTTATTTTTGGATAATTGTTAAAATAGCCATAGAACTTTAATAACTTCTTATTACACTCCTTATAAGTGCCATAGAACTTGTAAGCTGATTATCACATTTATTTTGTCACAACAGCAAAAAGCTGACTAACACAGCAGCAAATGCCCACTGATGGAAGATAGCTTTGCAAGTCATCATCCCAACTTCATTTTTCTGGTGCATTTCAGGACATGAGAGAAACTAAAACAGGTCCTAAATAGAACTTAGGCTGACTGTGATTGCTATGAAGATGCTGATGTGAGCCCAACTCTCAGCTCTCTTCTAAAGGAGGAATCCCTGGAGGAGCTATGTAAAGAAAATAAGAAATGAGATGTTAAGTACTGCCTGAATTGACAGGTTTGCAATGAACTGATGTGTTCGTTGTGGCTTTAGAATGAAGCAGAAGGCAGCCAGTCTCCACTATGGCAGGATACAACAGTGAGTGATGAGGCTCTGCTTTTTCATTGACCACCTATACCTTGGCCTGCTAACATTCATCCACCAACCTTCAGTTAATCTCTGTCAACTCAGCCTTCACCCACCATTTGCTTTAGACAATGCCAGCCACAATCCACCTGGCAAAGATTTAATGCTCCGCTCTATAGGTCCTCATGAGTAAAAGTAGGACAACAATGTACCTCAGTGCTTTAAACAGCTGGGAATAATGAGTGGGGTCAGTTAACCCTGATTAAGTTTGTATATTGCCATCCTTGAAACCATTGCAGCTTATGAATTGAAATCCAATGTGTAGTTTTTCCTAAATCCCATTTCTTTATGGGGGGAAATGTCTGAAACCCAGAGTTGAGTAAGTGGGAAGAAAACTGATTGAATATGCTTTTGGGGTCTTGAGGATTTTTACACTATGTCATCAACTCCAAAACCTCAGGGAAGATTGGTATGGGAATGCAGCCTTTTATCATATGCATTCACTAACAAGTAGCCAAGAACAACAGGAGATTATGAATTCATGGAACTAAATATTATGTTTAAAAACACAATTACTTCAAGTGAAATATAATACTGAATTATAGCCCCCGTAAGAAGCAGACATATTAGAATAAATGCAACAATAGATTCTGTCATTCATTTTGGTGCAGCTGGAGAGTTCAAATGGGTGCTATTGATCATAATATATGAACAGCAGCTACAATGTAAGCAGCCCCATATAAGCTGATCTGTAGGGAGCCACTATTAAACATACTGAAGCAGATAAAAAAAGGTCTGAGCACTAGTAAGAAAAAGTGCTGGACGACAAAAAGTAACAACGGACAACATTAAGAAAAATTTACTTGTTGAAAGAAGGAAAAAAGAAGATAGATTGTCTTCAATATATGAAAGGTTTTTGTAATCAGACAGCATCTCTCAGCTTTTATACCTTAAAGATATTAGTTTTACTGTATAACATTCTTTTTCATTTGGAAAACATACCACAGCTCTGTCTGTTGCCTCTTTGCCAGGTCATGGGATCTAACTGGAATGTAAAAAAAAAAATTCTTTTCCTGTTAATAATCATCTCCCATTTATTGCACATGTAATAATTTCTAATTTTAGTCATTAATATGAAGTATTATTTTATTAAATGTGCTTAAGTAAAAAGGAAAAGAAGGAAGGAAGGAAGAAAGAAAGAAAAAAAGAAAGAAAGAAAGAAAGAAAGAAAGAAAGAAAGAAAGAAAGGAAGAAAGGAAGTAGGCTAAAGAAAATATAAAGTAAACTTAATGTGGATAAAAAAGAAAATTCCAAAATATCAGCCAATGATTGAATTTTAAATAAACAGTTCAAGCAAAAATTGAAGAAAAGTAAAATGTATGACCAAGGAAAATAGCAAACAACAACAACAACATACAGGAAAAAAAAGTATAAAAAGTGAAAAAAAATATAGCACTGAAACTAATATGTGTTCAAGTCACAAGAAATAATTTGTTATAATCAACATATAAATTGCCTTGGGAGCATGGCAGGAAATAAAACCAAGCAAGAAAGAAAAGATAGATTATTGCAGGTCTGCCATCTGTACTAAGGATTCTGTATTTTATTTTGAGTATCATGAAATTTTTGGAGTGGGGGAGTGACAAAATTAAATGTGCCAAATGCTGTGGAGCACACCTGTAACCATAGCTGCTCAGGAGGCTAAGTCAGGAGGATCCAGAGTTCAAAGCCAACCTCAGCTCATCTGTGACACAGGAATTTGGAGTGCTAAGCAATTCAGTGAGACCCTGTCTCTAAATAAAATACAAAATTTAGCTCAGTGGTAGAGTGCTCCTTGGTTCAATAACTAAATACCCCCCCCAAAAAAAGAGAAAGAAATTAAATGTGCTCCTTTAATAAAGATTATCTACTAGCAAAATGCAGCAGAAAACAAAAAGGCATGATATGTTGGAGATGCTAAGCTCCATCTGGAGACCATAGTAGTAGTTACAGCAATGTAGGACTTACTGTTTTGCAATTCTGTCAAAGAAAACGGAGAGGTGATAATAAAAAAATAATTACAGAGGTAAAAATGGGTACATCTAAGTGGTTGATGGGACATGACCCGTCAATAGAAGACAACATCTAATTTGAATCCCAGATTTCTGGTCTTGAAGACTGGTGGAAATATCTTTACTATTATTACTATTTGTTCTTATTCTATTAGGTAGTAAATTTTTTTCTTGGCAGCAAACTGTGTACTGAGCTATGTACTAGGTACATTTCCTTTATTACTGCATGTGACTAATGCTCAGAATTGACTAAACTATTTTGCCTATTGTACACCCAGAAACTAAGACTTAGAATGATTAAGTAGCTCACCTGTTATAAGGAATTTGAACCTAGGTTTCCTTACTCCACCAGCTGTAATTTTAAACTCTTTGCTTGATACATCCTTCATAATATTTTATTTTTTCTATGAGTTTTTATTGATTCTGTTTAGTTATACATTACAGTAGAATCCATTTTGATATGATTATATAAACACAAGATATGTCTGACCCATTGTTGTGAATGTACATAATGTTAGGATCCATTGAGGTGTATTCTTATCTGTATATAGAGAAATTAGGTCAGATTCATTCCACTGTATTTCCTTTTCCTATATCCCCTTTATTCCCTTCATTTCCCTTTGTCAAATTTACTTGATTTCTATTCTTCACCTTCCCCCAGTTATTGTGGGTTAGCTTCCACATATCAGAGTAAACATTCCACTTTTGTCTTTTGAGGATTGGCTTATTTCACCCAGCATGATAGTCTCCAGATCCATCCATTTACTGACAAAGGTCATAAAATCATTCTTTTTATGGCTGAATAATATTCCATTGGATGTATATATTACATTTTTTAATTCATTCTTCTGTTGAAGGGCACCTAGTTTGGATCCATATCTTAGCTATTGTGAAGTGAGCTCTATGAACATTGATGTGTCTATGTCACTGTAGTATGTTGATTTTTAAATCCTTTGGCTATATATGGAGGAGTAGGATACCTAGGTCAAATGGTGGTTCCATTCCTCATTTTTATAAACTCAAGCTTACATAAAAAATATGAGAAAATTGTGGGAGATAAAGAAACTCTTGATGAACATTCTGAGTTTTAAATGCTTCTATGACATACCCAACACAGATTTTTAATTGGAAATGTTAGAGGAAAAGGTAATATTTTAATATTCAATAGTAGATGAAATAGAGCAGACTATTAAAATTTGGGAATTACCAGTAATCATGTAATAGCAGGACATGAGGGTGGAAAAGATAATTTTAAGCATATGAAGTACCTTAGAAATTCAAAGTCGAAACAGATTACTATATTGCAACACATAGAAGAGGAATAAAGAGTTGAAACTGGAAATAGGAAAAACACTGAGGTGAGATTACCAGGCATGTAAAATGTGTTAGAATCAAGACATTTAGCACCCAAAATGCCTCACAGTGGCCAGTGAAAATGTATATTTATTAATGAACTTTTTTTGGGGGGGGGTGGGTACCAGGGATTGAACTCAGTGGCACTTGACCACTGAACCAAATCCCAAGCCCTATTTTGTATTTGATTTAGAGACAGAGTCTCGCTGAATTGCTTAGCACCTTGCTTTTGCTGAGGCTGGCTTTGAATTCTCTATCCTCCTGCCTCAGCCTCCTGAGCGGCTAGGATTACAGGCATGCACCATTGCACTTGGCTGATAATGCACTTTTTAATTGGTATTTACACACTGATGATATAGAAACAGGAGATGAGGAGGCAATAGGTAGATAGGTTACCATGGTGAGTTTTTAGAAGGGGAAAATGTATCAGTTGATCTATTGAAATAATGTGTGCATGCTTGAGGGAGGAATAAAGTAATTATAGAGGGAAATGTAGTCGAATGGCTTTGTTTTGAAAATAAGGAAGAGTTTGGTACATCTTAAGAGTAAGGAAAAATACTAGGAGAAAAGGTCAGATGGTAAGTAGTGGAAGAAGGAAGTGATAATGATGGAAAATATTCCTGGTGAAATACTAAGATGAGGATCCAGCACATACACAGGGTTGGTCACTGATTGGCAGAACAAAACATAACATAGGCTCCAAGGAAGGCACAGGGTAGATGTATGTTGGAGCCATGTATGAATTATAGGTTTGTCTGAGCACTCAAAGACAGGGAGGTTGCTTTTCTGGGAAATCCTGGGTTAAATTCCCCAGTTCAAGAAAAAACAGATCATGCTGGTGCCCTGCCTTAGCTCACAGCTCTAAGTTCAAATGGAGCAGCACAGAGATGGGTGTAACCTGCCAAGCCCTAAACAACCTGTTTTCCTCATTTTCATCCTGTTTTCCTGAAGAAGCTCCTAACTGAATCACTTTAATGTGTTATGCTACAAATAAAGCATCTGTGGGCTTTTGTCTTTGTTAGGATCTGACCTATCAGGTCTCTTCCCAGCCATCAATGCCCCCACCTTGCAAATATATTTCTTGCCTTTTGTGTTGAGTTCTTAATATTACTTCTCTGGCTTTTATTTCTAGCTGGCCCACTTGCAACAGTTACTTATTCCCTCGCCACTCAGGCTGTGGCCAAGAGATGTCAATAAGCTTTAGGCAGAAGGTAAGAATTTTGAAAGATTCTCACCCAGTGATTTCTATTTCTTCATGAAACCTAAAACAAAGTTATTTTCTCTCTGAGAAGCAGAAAGTTGCACAGGAATGGGAGGTAAACTCTGTGGAAAGTTGTAGAGGTCTGGAAAAACTTCTCAGTCAGTAAAGAAGAAAGAAACCTGTCAGAAAGACATTTACAAAAACATTTCTCCAGTGGTGTGGGTTGGCTTTAAGAACAGAAAAGGGAGATGGTGGAATTGAAGCTTTGGAATTGGGGGAAGGTTGAATCTTCAGGTGGAAATTCTTGCTGAAGAGGAAGCTACATGTAGAATCACCCTAAAAGGTGGGAATTATACATAATAAACCATGCAAGTGGACCTACTAACATGTGAATGGGAAGGGTCACATAATGAAAGATCAGTTTTAGGTCAGGACAATTTTCAGCTGGACTGGCAGTGAGTTATACAGGTTGAGTAGCGATGAAGGGCTTCAAGTCAAGATTGTAATGGGCACTGAAGCTACACAGCAAATGATCATTTAAATTGATGCTGTGAATCACTATAAATACAACATGAGTTGATTAAAAATCCAGGTGGAAAAGACCCAGAGAAATCCAATTTTCTAGCAGGGGAGAGAATGAGGAGGTGGGATTTCACAGGACTAGATGATAGGTATGTTTTGCATGAAGGTGGAAGAACACTACTTTTGAAGTGGCAAGGATTTGATTGCCACTTCTTCACCTAGCCCCAGGATACTAGGGAGAAATGATTATCATTGCTTATGCTGTCATTGCAATTTTAGGGCTGTCTTAAGATAAAGTCTAGGTGACAAATAGTGAAACACCAATAGGAAAGTACTGACCCTGTAATTGCATATTGGTGATGGCAGCCCTGGCTGATCACAAAAGCATGCTAACTTGTGCTGATGCCAAAGGCAACTTCCCCACCTCAGAGATTTTCTCAGGGAAATAGTTGAATGTATGCACAAAAATAGAAACCTTAACTACTCTAGTTAAAATATTTTTAGAATTTTATCACGGTTTATTTTTTGACTTCTAAATTTAAAGTTTGGGATAATGCTCATCTCAGCAACTTAATATCCACAGCCAACATACATAAATTAGAACACAAAAACCCAGGCAGCTATATATTGGGTGGGAAAATCAACCAGGACGAGGGAAAAGAGAGCAAAATGGAGTGATTGTAAATTACATATTTGTGTGCAAGAAGTTTAGTTGTGCAAAATATGCTATTCCATCAGCAAAACTCATAGTATTTATAGATCAGTAAAACAAAACATCTTTGAGCATTCTTCAGATATCTAGCTTAGCAAAAACTTGAAAAAAGCACACCATCATATATTTTTGTGCTTGATAGTAAAGCCTATGAATACTTCACAAGGCAAATTTAATCTTCATGTTTCTGTATCATCTATGTCATACCCTATCCAGGCTGAACTCATGGAAAATATTGCCATTTCTGTACCCTACCTTTATTTAGAAAGGAAAGATTATAGGATCTCAGAGCTGTAAGGGTCTTTAAATTCAGGATCCCATCCACAAAACTAGATGAACTTTTTTTTATGTTTAAAGTTTTTGTCATAATAACCCCAGTTTCTAACAGAACTCCTAGTCTCCCCATTATCTAAGTAAACAGAAGCACTAGGGGACTTGTAGCCTCACCAATCCAGCACAGTCAGTCATAGGGTAATTAGGGTAATTGATTTAGGTTGACTTTGTAGTGAGAAGAAAATTGATTGGCTGTTATGGGATTAATTGTACCCAACACACACACACACACACACACACACACACACACACACACACACACATATATATATATATATATATATATATATATATATATATATATATATACACTGAAGTCCTTATCCTTTTCCTCTTCAGATTATGACTGAATTTGGATACAGGCAAAAAGGGGAAATTAAGTTACAATGCGGGGATTGTATGTTCCTATCCAATGTGACTACTATCCTTAGATAAAGAGGGTATTAAGAAACAGACTTTCACATAAGAAAGGTTTTTGAAAATACAGGGAGAAAACAGCCATCTACAAGCCAGGGAGATAGACTTCAGAGGTAATCAACTCTTCAGACACCTTGATCTTGGGTCCTGAGCCTCCAGAATAGTAAGAGAACACATTTATGTTTTTTTGACCAAGTCTGTGATACATTGCTCTGGTTGAATGAGCAAATTAACATATACCCATGGTATTGCAGGAGGTTCTAGGTGGGTCTGTCTTATATTATGCTCTGCCTTGCCACCTGCTCATCCTGACACAGAAGAAAGAGAAAAAGAGTTCTCATAGAGGAATCATGTCTGCTGAATGACTCTGTGTCCTAAAATTCTGACTTTTTGTACTGTTTTTGCCACCTCCCATTTCAGAAGAAGAGTTTGAAAAACAAATTTAGCATTACCTGTGGTAAAAAGGGGTGTGAAGAAGAAAGAATTTAAATTACCTGCTAATGAGTAAAACTCCTTGGTGTATAAAGCTAAACTTTAAGTTACTAATTCAAAGATTTTTTTTCTTTAATGTATGATTTCAGAATGCACTCCAATTTAGTGTTTAGGGCATTAGGAAAACTCAGAAGCATAGCTTGAATGTATTTTAATTATAAAATTAAAAGATTGGATATTGATTTACTTAGTATGCCACTTATATATTTTCAAACAATAATGAGTGTCTCAAAATAAACAACAGTCTTCTAAAATTCAAATGAATGATAGTTGTTATGGTAAATGCAAGTAAAATGTTATTTCTTTATCTGAAAGGCAATGTGTAGAAAGAGAGAACACTAAATATTTGTTCACAAGTGTCAATATCATATAGCTTAGTGAACTTTTGAGGGATTACAGAACCGATAGAAAATGACACAATAGTAAAATAGAAAGTTTATATTAGTAATATCTTTAATGGATAAAACATTTCATTCAGGTACCTTGCTGTTACTGTACAATGTAGTGAAGGTCCTGCAGCATTCCCCACACAATTAAGCTGTGGGAACCTTGGAAGTCTCGTCATGGTGCACAGAGGAGGTCCAATTGCTAGAAGATGACACAGAGACTAAATCTATTCTGTGGGCTGTTTCTACTGAGTCATTAAGTAGTCATTAAGTAGCAAATTAAATCTTAATAATTAAATTTGAAAAATATATTCAGGTTTTTAGCTGTAACATGAAAGTCAGTAGGATGCTTTATAATGCTTTTTGCCACTGAACTATATCCCAGAAACTTAATAGAGTAGGCTATTTAGGAGAAGGAGGGAAACAAATAAGAAAGGAAGAAAAATACATGAGAAGCCGGGCACAGTGGTGCATACTTATAACCCCAGCAGCTTGGGAGGCTGAGATAGGAGGATCGCAAGTTCAAAGCCAACCTCAGCAGTGGCAATGCACTAAGCAACTCAGTGAGACCCTGTCTCTAAATAAAATACAAAAAACAGAGCTGGGGATGTGGCTCAGTAGTCAAGTGCCCCTGAGTTCATTCCCCAGTTCCAAAAACAAAAAAAAAAAAAAGAAAGAAAGAAAAAGAAAAAGAAAAAAAGAAAAGAAAAATCCATGAGAACTGAGAACCCTCTTTCATTGACTTCAAGGACTCATCAGCAATGGCTTCTACAAGTAATTTTCAAAGCTAATTCTTTTGCTTCAAAACCTACTAATTTTATATTTTTTGCTGAGTAAACTTAGAATTGGTTATGAGACATCCCCAAAAGAGTAACTTTGAGCCTTTTGGGTGGTAGTTAATTTTGACATTATGATATACTATAAACATTTTATTTCTTTCAAATAAAAATGTTCTAGCATTTGTGATGGATTTCACAGTAGATATATTGTACTTAATTGAGATTATTATTACATTTAAAATATGTATGGTTTTTGTGTTATTTATCTTCCTCTTTTACAACTTGTATTTCAAGATTAAGTATTATCGCCTAAAAAGCTGACTTGTTAAATAGGGCTAAAAGTGTAGTATCCCTTCTTTGGAGACTCTCACTGAAATGCCATATATCAGTATAGAGTTGCTAACTCTCTCACTCACTTCCTGGATCAAGGTTGTTTTAACACCATCCAAGGACTTGATGTCAAGGTAGGAAAAATAAATGAAGGTCTTTGTTGATATTGAAAAATACATCAAAAGTCCTGCACCATTAACAAAATAGAGCAACATGAACCTTCACAGTGGCTGTTGGAATGAACAATATAGATATTTGGTTTGTGTTTGCATATTGATTCGAGTTGGGCAGTTCCCATCACTCTCACCACATTCCCTGAGCCCCCACTGACAGATCTGAACAACCTGAAGTGTTTTTCCTCATCCCATTTGATGGGAAAATCAGTTACAACCTCTTGTTGGAGAACTGAGTCAGAACAGACCTGAGAGGCAGAAAGGCACCCTAGGGGACAGGAGAAATGTAAAACATCTGAGCAGACTATAGTGGATTAAAGGAAGAAGGAAGCAAATGAAACACAGAAAGGGGGGGGTTCCTGATGTCACAGGTCTCAGTGTAAACTAAGGGGACTCAGAGGGGCACTGAGGGAAAATATCAATAGCAAATGAGAAACGTTTCTGCAGCATCCTCTCCCTTCCATGCATATAATTGATCTTACAAAATTGTACTTTTCACTTATGGAAATAACGGATTCCTCGCTACATCAGGGAAACCATGAGGGATTCCACACACAAGTTCAAAAATAAAAGGAACTTGGTATCAGAGGTGGAAAAAATGTGATAGCCCCAAGAAATAAGAATAGAGACTAATTTCTGAAGTCAAAAAAGCATATTGGAACAACTCAGTGATAACAGCAACAGGGCCAAGGAAGGCGCATCCACAGACTGTGTTGACAATATCATAGGAAAGTGTTTTTCCCTTAGATTCAACACACATTTATGCTATCAGAAGCAGAAGCAGTGGCAGAAGAAAGAGAATTCTCTTTGGTGCTATATTTTAATACCTAGAACACAGAGCTGTCCACCCATCTGCACCACAGCTATCTGAGCACAGCAGGCCTGTGACGTGACGCAGCAGCAAAGGCTGAGGCAATAAGAGAAACTCATTCAGAAGAGGTAATTATCAGAAATTTATTCCCTGGCATTAGAATTGTTTTTACTATGGAACAGAAAGGAAACAATATTCTCATTTGGATTTAGGACTAATAATTCACCTATGAATGTTGCTTAAAATTAATTTGAATATGTGAAGCAAATTTCAAAATATGCATAATCAGTTTTCGCTGGGCATTTAAATAAAGTCAATAATGTTTAATGTGGCATCAAAACAAATTCCCCCAAAAAATGTTATAGAAGAAACACTTTAAAAATAAAGTACTGGGCTGGGGATATAGTTCAGTTGGTAGAGAAAAGTAATATACTTAATAACATAAGAAATAGAGCTTGCACACTCCTAATCCAAAAATCTGAAACTTTTGAGTGCCAACAGAACACAAGTGGAAAATTTCACATCATGCAACTTGGATTCATATACAAGAGTATCTAAAATATTGTATGAATTCATAGTAAGTTTGCCCATACAAGGTCTATAAACACAAATTAATTTATATTTAGAGTGGAGACCCATCCCCAAGCAATTGCATTATATAAATGAAAATATTCCAAAATAAAATAAATTAAAAATACCAAGCACATCTGTTTCCAAACTGTTTTGATAACGGATACTCGATCTGTATGTGAGAATACATCTATTTTATCTGTTAATAAACATAGAATGCTAAGGAAATGTAAAAAGGGAAAAGATAATTTCCAAAACAAAATTAAACCAAACATCACTTGAAGGCTTGTGGTTCTTAATTCAAAATGCTAAGGATTTAAGGGTTTCAAAATTTGACAAGGGAGAGTCATAGAATATCTAAAAAGTGAAAAACTAGACACTATGTGAAGAAATGCAACAGGCATTGATAATAGATTCAAAAGCTTCACCCATTTAAAACAAAAGAAGAGGGAGAGAAAGAGGGGAAGAGATTACATAAATTGAGAGGAAGACATGAAATTAATTCTGCCTAAAATCTTTCCCCCGATTATATACATTTTCACATCTAATTTTTATGACACATTGTATGCAAGTTTATATTATTATATGAATGATGATTCAGACTTTGGAAAGGCTCAACCTTATCTCCTTGTCACTCAAGTAATAGGCTGAGCCTATTCAGAGATGTGGCTTCTTTAACCTAGATCAGATGTACATTCTGTCATACTTGATGCAAACAACTACTGGATGCTTAAATAAACATGGCATGTTCTACTGCATTATAATACTTAAGTATACATATTAAGATAATCTCAAGGAAGCGAATTCAAGTCTCTGAAACATACAACTGTTACACATTAGCATATATTTTCAGAATAAACTCATTTTCTCTGCTGGTTTAATATTAGCTTCATATCAATTACAGTTGATGTGCCAGAACTCGGAATTAAAATGAACTATACAAATAATACTATCTATTGTCTTGCTAATGGCTATATAAATTCTATTACTGTTCATGTGATTTTGAAATTAAACATACTCTAGGGAAAATAAAGCCTTTGTTTCATGAATTTTTGTTCAGCACTCCACATGACTTTGGTTTTGCCAATAGCAATCTCATAATTTTGCCATTTATTTGACAGTTACATCTATTTATTGGTTTTCTGGAAATAAGTGAATCTAGACTAGCACAATGACAATATTTTATATGTTAAAATGTTCTTGAGAATTCTTTTTAGAGCACAATTTTGTATATCTTTGGTTGTATACAAAGTATATTCACACCATTCATGTCTTCATACTTGTACTTAGGGTATTGATGTCCATCTCATTACTGTCTTTCCACTCTCTTCTCCTCGCACCCCTTTGCCCTATCTAGAGTTCAGCTAATCCTCTCATGCTCCCTTTCTCCACCCCACTATGCATCAGCTCCTTATATCACAGAAAACATTCGGCATTTGGTTTGGGGGGATTGCCTAACTTCACTTAGCAACATATTCTCCAACTCCATCCATTTACCTGCAAATTTCATGATTTTATTCTTTTTATTGTTGAGTAATATTTCATTGTGTATATGTACCATGTTTTCTTTATCCATTCATCTACTGAAGGGCATCTAGGATGTTTCTACAATTTAGCTATTGTGCATTGTGCTGCAATAAATATTGATGTGGCTGTGTCCCTATAGTATGCTGTTTTT
Organism: Callospermophilus lateralis; assembly: GCF_048772815.1. NCBI lineage: Eukaryota > Metazoa > Chordata > Mammalia > Rodentia > Sciuridae > Callospermophilus > Callospermophilus lateralis. Next base: position 6,977 of record NW_027512584.1, on the reverse strand, counting down.
AAGTCCTTTGGATATACACCAAAAAGTGAAATAGCTAGGTCAAAAGGTGGTTCCATTCCAAGTTTTCCAAGGAATCTCCAAACTGCTGTCAAATAAAATATAAACTTGGCTGCACCATTTTTCAGTCCCACCAACAACATATGAGTGTGCCTTTTTCCCCACATCCTAGCCAATACTTACTGTTGTTTGTATTCTTAATAGCTGCCATTCTGACTGGAGTGAGATGAAATCTTAGAGTACTTTTGATTTGCAGTTCTCTAATTGCTAGAGATGTTGAAAACTTTTTTTCATAAATTTATGGATTGATTATATATCCTCTTCTGAGAAGTGTTTGTTCATTTCCTTGACCCATTTTTTGTTTGGGTTATTTGGGTTTTTCTGGTGTTTAGCTTTTTGAGTGCTTTATATACCGTAGAAATTAGTGGTCTTTCTGATGTGCAAGTGGTAAAAATTTGCTCCCAAAATGTATGCTCTCTATTCACCACATTATTGTTTTTTTTTTTTTTCTGAGAAAGCTTTTTAGTTCAAATCCATTCCATTTATTTATTCTTGATTTTAATCTTGCACTATGGGAGTCTTATTAAGGAAGTAGGGGCCTAATCCAATAAGATGGAGATTTGGGCCTACATTTTCTTGTATTAAAAGCAGGGTCTCTTCTGGTTGAATTCCTAGGTCCTTGATCCATTTTGAGTTGAGTTTTGTGCATGATGAGAGATAGGGGGTTAATTTCATTTTGTTGCATATAGATTTCCAGTTTTCCCAGCACCATTTGTTGAAGAGGCTATCTTTTCTCCAATGCATGTTTTTGGCACCTTTGTCTAATATAAGATAATTGTAATTTTATAGGTTAATCTCTGTGTCCTTTATTCGGTACCATTGGCCTACCAGTGTGTTTTGGTGCCAATACCATGCTGTTTTTGTTACTATTGCTCTATAGTATTATGGTCTGATATAATGATGCCACCTGCTTTATTATTCTTGCTAAAGGTTGCTTTAGTTTTTCTGGGTCTCTTATTTTTCCAGATGAGTTTCATGACTGCTCTTTCTATTTTCATGAGGAATGCCATTGGGATTTTGATTAGAATTGTATTAAATCTGTATAATGCTTTTGGTAATATGGTCATTTTGACAGTATTAATTCTGCCAGTCTAAAAACAAGGGAGATCTTTCCATCTTCTAAGGTCTTCTTTAATTTCTTTCTTTAGTGTTCTGTAGTTTTCGTTGGAGAGGGTTTTCACCTCTTTTATTAGGTTAATTCCCAAGTTTTTTTTTTTGAGGCTATTGTAAATGGAGTAGTTTTTCCAATTTCCCATACAGAGGATTTGTCGTTGATATACAGAAATGCCTTTGGCTTGTGGGTGTTGATTTTTGTATCCTGCTACTTTGCTGAATTCATTTACTAGTTCGAGAAATTTTCTGGTAGAGATTTCTAGGTCTTTTAGGTATAGAAACATATCATTGGCAAATACTGCTAATTTGAGTTCTTCTTTTCCTATCTGTATCCCTTTAATTTCTTTCATCTGTCAAATTGTTCTGGCCAGGGTTTCAAGAACTATGTTAAATAGAAGTGGTGAAAGAGGGCATCCCTGTCTTATTCCAGTTTTTAGAGGGAATGCTTTCAATTTTTTCCAGTTAGAATGACGTTGGCCTAGGACTTAGCATAGATAGACTTTACGATTTTGAGATATGTTCCTGTTATCCCTAGTTTTTCTAGTGTTTTGAACATAAAAGGGTCCTGTATTTTGTCAAATGCTTTTTCTTTGTCTATTGAGATGATCATATGGTTCTTATGATTAAGTCTATTAATGTGATGAATTACATTTACTGATTTGCATATGTCCAATGAAACTTGCTTCTCTAAGATGAATTCCACTTGATTGTGGTACAATACCTTTTTGATATGCTTTTGTATTCAATTTGCCAGAATTTTATTGAAAGTTTTTTCATCTATGTTCATTAGAGATATTGGTCTGAAGTTTTCTTCCTTTGATGTGTCTTTGCCTAGTTTTGGAATCAGGATGATATTGGCCTCAAAGAATGTGTTTGGAAGTGCTCCCTCTTTCTATTTCCTGAAATAAATTGACAAGTATTGGTATTATTTCTTCCTTAAAGGTCTTGTAGAACTTGGCTCTATATCCATCTGGTCCTAGGCTTTTCTTGGTTGGTAGGCTTCTGATGGTGTCTTCTATTCCATTATTTGAAATTGATCTGTTTTAATTGTGTATATCATCCTGATTCAATTTGGGCAAATCATATGACTCTAGAAATTTGCCAATGCCTTCGATATTTTCTATTTTTTTGGAGTAGAGTTTTCAAAATAATTTCTAATTATTTTCTGTATTTCTGTAGTGTCTGTTGTGATATTTTATTTTTCATCCTGTGTGTTAGTAATTTGAATTTTCTCTCTCTTTCTTTTTATTAGCATGGCTAAGAGTTTGTAAATTTTATTTATTTTTTCAATGTACTAGCTTTTAGTTTTGTCAATTTTTTCAATTATTTATTTTGTTTCAATTTCATTGATTTCAGCTCTTATTTTAATTATTTCCTGTCTTCTACTGTTTTTGGTGTTGATTTGTTCTTTTTTTTCTATGTCTCTGAGTTGTAATGTTAAGTTGAACTTTCCTCTTCGTACTGCCTTCATAGTGATCCAGAGATTTTGATACATTGTAACTGTGTTCTCTTTCACCTCTAAGAATTTTTTAATCTCCTCCTTGATGTCTTTTGCAATCCATTGTTCATTCAGTAGCATATTATTTAGCTTCCATGTGTTGGAGTAGTGTTTTTATTTTATTTTATTATTGATTACTAATTTAATTCTATTATAATCTGATATAATGCAAGGTAATATCTCTACTGTTTTATATCTGCTAAAATTTGCTTTGTGGCATAATATATGGTCTATTTTATTTTAGAGAGGAATCCAGGTGCTGCTGAGAAGAAAGTATATTCGTTCACTGGAGAATGAAATATTCTATATATGTCAGCTAAGTCTAAGTTATTGATTGTATTATTGAGTTCTATAGTTTCTCTGTTCAGCTTTTGTTTGGAATATCTACCAGTGGCAAAAGATGCGTGTTAAAGTCACCCATAATTATTATGTTGTGGTCTATTTGACTCTTGAACTTGAGAAGAGTTTTTTGATGAATGTTGACGCTCTATTATTTGGGGAATATAAATTTATTATTGTTATGCCTCGTTGATGAGTGTTTCCCTTAAGCTGTATGAAATAATCTTTCTTTGAACCTTTTGATTAACTTCAGCTTGAAGTCTACTTTACTTGATATGAAGATAGAAACCCTTGCTTGCTTCCGTAGTCCATGTGAGTGGTATGATTTTTCCTAACCCTTCACCTTCAGTCTGTGGATATCTTTTCCTATGAGATGAGTCTCTTGGAAGCAGCATATTTTTTGGGTCTTTTTTTTAAAATCTAATCTGCCAGTCTAGTATTTTAGTTGGTGAGTTTAGGCCATTTTTATACTTATCTTGACTTGGTTTCTCCTTGATTAGTTTTTCCTTTAATGTAATGCCTCCCTTTGTTGATTTTCATTCTTGATTTTCAATTCCTCTTCATGGACTATTTTGCCAAGTATGTTCTGTCATACAGGCTTTTGAGTTGTAAATTCTTTAAAGTTTTGTTTATCATGGAAAGTTTTTACTTCTTCATCAAATCTAAAGCTTGATTTTGCTAGATATAAGATTCTTGGTTGGCATCCATTTTCTTTCAGAGCTTGATACATGTTGTTCCAGATCTTCTAGCTTTCAGAGTATAGGTTGGAAAATTTGCACATAATCTTATTGGTTTCCCCCTATATGTAATCTGATTTCTTTATCTCATGGCTTTTAATATTCTCTCCTTATTCTGTATGTTAGGCATTTCTATTATAATATAACTTGGTGTGGATCTGTTGTGATTTCTTACATTTGTTATCATGTAGTACTCCTGAATTTGGTTTTCCAATTCATTCTTCATGTTTGGAAAATTTTCTGATATTATTTCATTGAATAGATTGCTCATTCCTTTCACTTGGAACTCTATGCCTTTCTCTATCCCAATAACTCTTAAATCTGGTATTTTTATGCTATTCCATATTTCTTGAATATTCTGCTCATGGTTTCTTACCATTTTCACTGTGTGGTCTACATTCTTTTCAAGATTACATATTTTGTCTTCATTATTTGAAGTTCTGTTTTCCATGTGGTCTAATCTGTTGGTAATGCTTTCAATTGAACATTTAATTTGCTTTATTCTTTCTTTCATTGCAAGGGTGTCTTTTTGAATTTTTTTAAGAACCTCTATCTTCCTATTGATGTAATCTTTTGCTTCCTGTATTTGTTTATGTAGCTCTTTGTCAAAATTATTTTTGCTGCTTGTATTTGCTCCCTTATATCTCTTTTTAATTCACAGAACATTTTATTCTTGTACATCCTAAACTCCTTCTCTGTCATTTCTTCCATTGTATTGGCCATGGATTCTAATAATGTGGTATCTTGATTTACTTAGGGCACTTTCTTCCCTTGTTTTTTCATATTGTGTGTGTGTATTCCCTTCTAGCACTGTGGATCAGAGGCATTATTATTTTTATCCTATAGGTATATAGTACCCCTGTAGGGATCCAATACCTCTCCTTTGAGGTGAAGGACAATGTTATACGGACCAAATATAAACAATGTACACCCTAAAAACAAATGTTTGCTATTAAGATATTTACACTTTGGTCACAATATGCTGAAATGGTGAATTAAATTATTATTTACAATATACTCAGTAGGTTTGTAGAGGGATTACAGTTTCTGATGGTGGACAAAGAATGGAGAGTGAGGATTAGGATAATATGCTGCAAAGGTAAGAGGTGAGGATATACAGTTATTATATATTAGGAAGTGTGAAGGAGAACTCTAAAGAGGAAGATTAGTAACAGCAGGAACAGGGAGACGAAATAATTTTGGGTAGACAAGTCAGTGGGAAGACAGTAGAGTATAAAAAACAAACACACATATATATTAAGAAAAATTTTTAAAAATGTTAAGAATAGAAATTGGTGGGAAAAAAGAAAAAAATGAATATACAATACAACTCTATTACACTATTCAGACATCCCAGTCCTCAAAATCTCAACTCTTTCAAAGTACTTGGTTTTACATATGTTGGGGATGTGAAGGTCAGAGAAAAGAGAGGGAGATGAAAAAATAAATAAAATTTGAAGGAAGAAAGAGGGTTGTTCTGGTTGAAGATTAGTATCTTTTCTTCTTCCCTTCTCCTCCAATAGGTGGTGTCCTCTGTTGTCAGCTGGTATCAGCATGCTCTGGATGGTGAAGGTAACCAGGGTGTCACTGTGCTGGGGTAGTGGCTGCTGAGGAGAGGGGGGAATTAGAAACTGGGCACCTGGCCAGCCGGAGTTCCAAAATGGAAGTTACCCACACAGAAGATGGAAATAAAGGTGTTCCAAGATTAAGGCACCTGCTTTCAGCAATGGGATGTCAGGTCAAGTGGGGAGAACAGGGCCTTGGTGTTAAATTATGCATTCAGAAACAAGCTCTGTGACATATAGTGTGTGTCTGTCAGCTGACTTCAGAGCCTGTGTGAAGTTCTCAGGTTGCAGTCAGGCTACTACACACAGGAAACTATCTCCTTTGCTGCAGAGTCCCAAGATGACAGCAACTGGGGAGCCCCACATTAGTAGTGAGGGGTCCTGGTGGCTGGATTCCCTGTGTGTGGGAAACTCCTGGTTGTCCTGCATGGGAGTGGTGTCAGTCGTTTTTGCTCAGATGGGTGTCCGACAGTTCTGCATAGGTGCTATTGCCTGTGGTTCTGCTCAGGTATCTGGTAGTCCTGCATGGGCATGTAGCTGGAAGACCCACCCTGATGCTGAAGCTTGGAGCCCTGGACAGGCACAGCAATCATGATTAAGGCATGGGAGCAGGAGTATCGCTCGCAGAGAAGCAGTGAAACTAGAATAGCACTATGACTATATTTTATATGGTAAAATGTTCTTGAGAATATTTTCTTTGTGTGCTAACATTGTATTAACTTCTCATTGAGTCTGTTTCACTATCCATTCTTTAGTTAAGCAGCAAAAGATTAGATTTGGGGTCATATGTTCTTTCATTGTGTTGTGTTTTAAATGGAGGATAGATTACAAAAGCTACATTTTGAAATTTCAGCATATTTCAACCGTAATGAATATTTGTTTTTCTTTTATGTATATCTATTTTAACTCTTTTGCAAAACAGCAAAGACTCAAGTAGAAATATAAAGTTTTGCTTTCTTACTTTTTGGCTATCAAACTGATTTAAATAAAAAATGAATTCTCAGAAAAGTATTTAGAAATTTGAGAACTAAACACCTACTGAAAAACATGGAACAACTCTGGATTCTTCTCATATGTGTGGTTCACTAAATCACAGTTTCTATTTTATGTGAATATTTTCTTCTTTACCTATAATATGGAACAATGTAGCCTTTTGTTTTAAGTGTCAATGCCATTATGTTATCCCCCCGCCCTCGCCATAAGTTAAAAAAATTGGGCCTGGTGTAGATCAGAAATAGAGTGCTAATCTAGCTTGCATGAGATCCTAGGTTAAATCCCAGAACTGCAAGAAAAAGTGAGAAAATGTACACTGTTCAGAGAAAACTGGAAACTCTTAAGAGGAAAACAAATGAGCTGGTATTTTGGAAATACTTGTAAAAGATACAGTGTTGAGCATTTTATATTTTTAAATCACACAATATGTTCCGACATCTAGAACTCCTATTTTATAGACCATCTATCAAAGATGCATTGAGAAACCAAGAAATCCTTTCAGTTAGTGGCAGAGCTCAAATACTCCAATACTCAGGTCATGGTAACTCATTCAAAAAATAACTGTGCCAGGACATTTGGGGTGGGCGGGAAATAAATTAACTGAAAATATCAGAATAATTTTGCTTTTTCTTCATTCTGTCTCTCCTGAACAATCACAGTCTGCCAATTCGCCCA